>NC_069690.1:9968702-10271732 GCF_023699985.2 Odocoileus virginianus | reverse complement strand
TTTTACATGATTTATGAAAAAGTAAAACTATTAACTTTTAGCAGTTGCTAAATAATATCAGCCAGTTTCATAACTGCCTTTGATTTGAAAATGGAAACAATTTTTCTTTCCTAAAATTGAGAATATTATTCCATGGAAGATAAACCTAAAAATGACAGCTTGAGTTTAGAGTTTGGACTTTGGGTTTTTAATCTATTGGTTTTTAAGTAGTGGGGAAAACACTATAAGTCCCTTCTGTCTCTGTATTTAGAGCACCATACATGCTGCTGTAACAGACCCCACAGCAGAAAGGCATTTAGGGAGAGGAACAGTTTCTCACAACAAACCTCAGACAGATTAAGAAAGTGGCTTTGACAACCACATATGGGAGATTAATTATCTGCACAAATACAGGCCAAGAAGAAACACTGGGGGTGCATTTGGACTCTTTAATTCTTCTCTACTTCACTTGCAAAAAATATAAAAAGCAGAAGATACAATCAAGATGGAAAACAACTTCACTACATCATAAAAACAAGGACAATCAAATGTGATATAGCAATGCATATGTTGTTCAGGGTTCTTTATAAATAAAATAGCCTCTTAGAAAGGGTTCAAACAAATTTTTTTCTTTTTTAACCTCCTGTGGATTCAGCCTTTTCTCTAGAGAACCTATTTGCTATAGCCAATTATATAACAAATTGAAAACATGTCAAAATATGTGCAAGTTTAATGTTAGAAGTCCTTGTGACAAATGGACTACAAATACTGGTCATGGCTAACCAGCAACCTTCTGAGTTTGGTAAACAAAATCAAGTATAAAGAATGGAAATTTCTTACTAAAGTTTAATGAAATTGCTAAATATCATTGAGAATTTAAAAGGAATTAGTACCACTGTACATTTTGTAAATTAACTAAACAGTTATGCTGTTTTAAAAATCTGAAATTAACAGCCTAATTACTATAACTATATAACTAAAAACATTTCACATACAAAATCCACAGTAAAGGTCTGCAAACTCAAACAGAACTGGGAAAAAACATTAACTCAGATTTTAGCTTGAAAAATAAATGTAAGATCATACTTTTATTGATACTTTGTGTTTGGTGAAGGAACGACTCCTCAGAAGCTGGTAAATGCAATGAATAGGCAAAAATCCAGTAATGTTGGCACTCAGGTTGCTGGTGACAGGGACTCGAACTGCATGAGCTGTGACAACCTAAAAGGGAAAAATAGTAGCAACACATATGACAGAACCAGATACAAAATTATTCTGAAAGAGGGAGAATTGATGGTGGACTATCAATACTAATGGGGTCCTTTGGCGGGAGTGACAAAAACCAATCATGACATGATTTAATTATTTTGAGTAATGAGGTACCATCACACATCTGGGAATTTGTAAAGTTCTCTACTTTTTAAAAATTTACTTCTAAACACAGATACATTGCCAGGGGTTAGAGTAAAGTTAAAAAATATGTAAAATCTGGAATCATAAAATCTGGGCTCAATGACTATAATATATAAAACAGATAAACAACAAGGATTTACCATATAGAACAGAGAACTACATTTAATATAATAAACTGTAATAGAAAAGAATCTTAAAAGAGGGAGGGGACGTATGTATACGTATGGCTGATTCATGTTGATGTTTGGCAGAAACCAACACAATTCTGTAATTATCTTTCAATTAAAAAATAAACAAATAAGAATATAAATATATATATATGTGTATATATATATATATACATATACACATATATATGTATAACCGAATCACTTTCTTGTATATCTGAAACTAAATAATACTATAGATCACCTATGTTTAATTTTTTTTTTTTTAAAAAGGAAAAAAAAAGAATAGTTTCCATCATTGAAAAAATAAAATATCATTAGGATCATCCATGGACAAAAGTGCTGAGACCAAATAAGAACAAGTCAATACAAGAATAAGGAACTTAGACTCTAGTTTATAACTTAGTTAGACACGGCACCTTACAGCTGAAAGGTTTAAACAGATTCTCCTGACAATCCTAATTGTCAGTAAACTTCCCTGGTAGCTCAGATAAAGAATCTGCCTGCAATGCAGGAGATCAGGTTTGATCCCTGGATCAGGAAGACTCCCCTGGAGAAGAGAATGGCTACTCACTCTAGTATCTGGCCTGGGGAATTCCATGAGAGAAGCCTGATAGGTACAGTGCATGGGTTGGCAAACAGTCGGACACGGCTCAACCACTAACGCTTTCACCCTAGGTGAAATTCCTGTCAACAGTGTCTAAGACTACATTCTTAAGCATCTACTCAAAGTCTCCAAACTAAGCAAATATACTTAGCACATGCTTTTCTATGTAGTAAATAGCTTTGAAAACAAATTTGAAATACAATTTTTCTTTACAGAAGTTTCAAAGATTAAATAAATCATCACTGGAAACTAAAAAGGAATATAAAGACTATATTAGTCTCTTAAACTGAAACATACACAAGTTTTCTCACAAGGAATGTTATAAAATAAAGTTAAAGAAGTATCTAAGATAATAGTTAAAAGAAGTACCTGCTCAGTAAAAATTTCCTGTGTGAAGACAGTCTTCATCCTGCTCAAGGAGCTTGGCTTAATTACAATCTAAAACAACCAAAACACAACACTGTAAAGCGATTATATTCCAATAAGAAACAAAGAAAAGAAAGGCTCTTTTTTACCAAAAAAAAACAAAAAAACAAAATAAAGCAACCAAAAGATTTCAGCAGGTGAAAATAAAATATAGGAAGCACAATTTGACTTAACGTTCAAATACTCTATTTCAGAAGTAGCTTCTCAAACCTAACACTAAAATGTGTTTTTCCTCAGGAACCAAATATGAAAGTACTTAGTGGGATTTCCCTTGTGATCCAGTGGCTAGACTCTGAGCTCCCAATGCAAGGGGCCCAGGTTCGATCCCTCATCAGAAAACTAAATCTCGCATACCACAAGATATGGTACAGCCAAATATATAAAAAAATTTTTAAAGTACTCAGTAAACATATCATTACTACATTTTAAGTCAGTGGGAAGAAGTGGATTATTTAATAAATGGAGGTGGGATAGCTCTCTTTCTGGATAATACAAATAAAGATTTGCATATGACATCATACCCCATATTAACTCCAAATGTATTAAAGATTTAAATGTAAAACATGAGGCCACAAAAACACTAGAAGAAAATATAGGTGATCATTTCTATTAACCTGAGGAAAGAAAAGCACTTCTAAGCATAATAACAAAATAAGAATTACAAAAGAAATACTTAACATATAACACACATAGAAAACAATCATTTTCACATGGCAGAAAAAACTGGGAAAAATCATCTGCAACATATTATACTTTTCCATCTTTAAGACAATAAGGATTATAATATGCACCACTGATTTAACAGTAGCTTTTCAAGTAAATAAAGAAGGGCAAACACTATCACACTAACATTATGCATCAACTATAAAATGAATCCAAGTTTCAATATATGGTAAAATATGTGTCTTGAATCAATGAAACATGATATACAAGGCATAACAGCATATCATTTATATATAAAGAGCACTTTCGAATCAGTAAAAGGAAAAATAAATCAATAAAAATCCCTATAGAAAAACTGGGACATCAATAAACCTTTTATAAAAGAAATAAACCAACTAAAACACATATATTATTTAAAAGTAACCAAAAAAAAACCTCTAAACTATAACGATAAAAAATAATAACTAGTAATCAAAGAGATGCAAAATAAGACCATTTTTCATCAAATTTGCAAAGATTAAAAAGAATGGTAATGCCCAGTGATGGTGAGAAGTTAGGGAAATATGCACTGTCATTCACTAACGAGAACAGTTAAACTGGTATAATCTTTCTGGAAAATAATCTGACAATATTTATCAAACATCTTAACATCATCATACTTTTACTTAGCACTGCTTTCTATAACTTTATCCTAAGGAAGTAATCCAAAAAGTGTTTGAAAATATACATGTATGGATGCCTTTGTGTATATTTACATATATAGGATATTCATCTAAGCATTATTCAGAAATTAGAAAATCTACACGGCAAGTAAAGCAACCATTAAAAATGTCATGATCAGCCCACACAATAACTGCAATGCAGCCACTGAAAATTATGTTGTATCAGAATATTTATTGATACGAAGAAGTGCTCATTATATATTGGTAAGTTCATTAAAACCACTATATATATATATATATATATATATATATATATATAAAGAAAGAACAGATACCTAACTATTAATAGTACTTGACATCTCTGAACATGGAGTTATAGCTTTCCCTTCTTTACTGTGTTTTCTAAGTTTTCTACATAGAACACCTATTATTCTCGTAAATAACGTTCACATAATGTATTTTTTTAGAGAGCTCCTGATAAAGTTTCAAACTATTAAACAACTAAAATTACTTCAAAATGAAAACAACCTATTTACTTAACATTACAAGAAAATGTCCAGCTTAGAAACACCTTCTTTAGAAAGATGATAAGAGGAAATTACCTTCATTCCCAAAGTGGAACAGACCAAATCAATGATAGCACTGAGCTGGTTGCTATGAAAGTACATAGCGACCAATAATAACATCTCCCCAAAAGAAGCAGAGACGCCTGAAGTACTGTTGAAACAGAAAAGAAAACATGAATTTCCAAAGGAAGGTTAAGAAAACTTACTCAGCTATCTGATACAAATGAAGTCATCTTACCTTTCAAAGTAAGCTTCTTCTTTGATCATCCAGCTTAGCCACACTACCATCAGCTGCTCCTGTTCAGGAGTACTGTTAATTTAGAAAAAACATCAGAAGTCACTGGTCTAAATCAGATGTACTAGCGTAAGAATAAAAAAGCATTCTGGAATTATCTTTGGTGGAAATTATTTTTTCCTCAAATTACTTGCTTGTTGAATTGGCCATTCATTATCATTGAGATATGTAGTAGTTCTAGAGAAGAACAGAGGACCATACTTTTTCTCCATTAATATAAACAGCCAAACCCTCTCAAAGTCTCAGTTACTACTTTTGCAGGTTGGAGAGAATAAACTTCCTCACATTCCTTAGAAAAACAAAGGTTCTCTGGGATTAAAATGTTAGAAGAACTAACAGATGATACTCATTTCCTATAGAAAAAAATTTATAGTGTTGAAACTTAGTCATTAAAAACTCACAAACTGAGCACGAGGACAGAAGTCAGACTATCTTTTAGGGGGAAATGAAATTTAGTTTGCAGAGGCATTTTGAGCAGAACTCAATATTAGAAGGAAAGAGACAGCCAGGGGCTAAGCATATATGAAGAATGGTAACAGAAATACATGAACACTGACTTGTTTAAAGCAAATTCCTAGGTTTAGGTTGAAATGCACAGGTCAATTCTGATCTGTAATAGTAATTTTCATTGATCCTCTTCTACTTCACCGCAGTGTAAACAGGAAAAATAAAAAACAACCACAAAGCCTGATACCCAAAACTAAGAAAATTAAAAAGGTTATGCTCAACCATACATAAATTACTCTACTTATAAAAGACAATGTTATGTAGTAGAAAGACTACAGCCTTTAGAGTCTGCCAGACCTGACTGGGAATCTTATCTCTGCCAATTACTGTTAGTGTGACCTTGAACAAGAAATTTAAATAGTCTTCTTGTACTTTAGCTCTCCTACCTATAAAATATAAATAAATATACACCCACCTTACAGAAGTAATGAAGATTAGAGATAACGCTTAGAAATTAGGTATTATATAAGTATACAACTGAATCACTCTGCTATATACCAGCAACTAACACAACACAGTAAACTGACTATACTTCAGTAAAATAAACTTTTTAAAAACTTTTATTTATTTATTTGGCCACAAAGGATCTTAGTTGTGGCATGTGGGATCTAGTTTCCCAACCAGGGAGCGGCCTTGGGCCCCCTGCATTGGGAGTTCAGAGTCTAGCCACTGGATCACAAGGGAAGTCCCCAAAATAAACTTTTTAAAACAAGAAATTACTTCAGGTAAAGAGAAAACACTTCATGTACTTAGTTTCACGTATTCCTAAAACACACCACTCAAATTACATTAAAGGGATTTTCTTAAAACACACAAGATGCACAGGATGATGATGAAGGACAACACCACAAAATACTGGGGAGCTGCAGCCAGTGCGGAGGGGGAGTAGCCGACTAAGCAGACCAGGAACGCAGAACACTAAACCGGCAGGAGGGAAAACCAACCACCACTCACACCACAGAATCCCCAAAGGGCTCAGGAACTGGCCCCTCCAGGCAGTTTTGGGAGTGAGAATGAAGACAGACTAAATGCAGACAGTCTGTATAAGCAGTGGCCCGCCCTCCAAACCAACCCTCCATTCTGCCATCCCCCAGCAGAGAGGAAACAAGACTGATTCTCTGGAAAAGGTAAAAGAGGGTATTGCTGAACTGATGGACAACCAGGGCTTTCTGGAGCGCCTTTTGGAAAGTAGAAGAATTAAGTAAACAACTACAATGCAGGCTGAGATCTCCCAGCCCTTAACCCTCACTTTTTAACTTGGCTTATGGATTTCCTGTCAGGCCTTCGCTCTCAGGCAAGAAAACAGTCTTTTCCAAGACTCTGAAAAGTCCAGGAGCTTCTCATTTATGCGTTCAGAAGTTCTAACTTGCCTTTTAGTCTCCTACTCTTAAATATGAACAATCAAGCATTATTAAACCTCTGAGAAAAATAGAGACCAAGAAAAAAAAAAAAGGGCAGAAAAAAAGAAACTTAAAGAAACAGTACAAATAAGATCCCTTCAATCATTATGGGTAATATCAGAGAAACCATGCCACCATGAAGCAGCAGACACTATAAAGAAGAAATAAGAATAAAAATGAGCTCTTAGATGTTAAAAACTAGATGGAAGACAAGATTGAGAAAAAAATCCTAAAAGGTAATATGAGCAAAATCTTTTTGAAGTGATTGAAATGTTCTAAAATTAGATTGTGGTAATGGCTGTACAACCTTGTAAATATACTAAAACCTATTAAATTGTACACTTTAAACTGGGTGAATTTTATGGTATGTAAACTGTGTCTCAATAATGCTGTTTTTTAAAAAGC
The DNA here is from genome assembly GCF_023699985.2 of Odocoileus virginianus. NCBI lineage: Eukaryota > Metazoa > Chordata > Mammalia > Artiodactyla > Cervidae > Odocoileus > Odocoileus virginianus. The sequence continues at coordinate 10,264,642 of NC_069690.1, read as the reverse complement.
AGAACAAAACAAAGATAAGGAAAGTAAGAAAGAATAAGATGATCACTTCAGGAAGCCCAATATCAAAACAAGAGGAGGTTTCAAACAGAGAAATCCATGTGAAAGACAAATTAGTTCACAGACATTTCCTACAACCGACCAATGTGAGTTCCCAGGTTGAAAAGGTTAACTAAATACCTAGGAGAAAGGACAAAAACAGACCCATACAAAAGCACATGACCCAGAAATTTCAAAACCCTAGAAACAAAAAGCTAATCCTTCATGTTCCCATATTTTAAAAAAACAAGTCACAAAAAAAGGACCAGAAATCAGAATGTTACCAGATTCCTCAACAGTAACAATGGAAGTTAGAAGACAATACAGCAAGACTTTCAAAATTCTCAAAGGAAATTATTACCAACTTAGAACTCTATACCCCATCAAACTATCAACCAAGTGTTAAAGTAGAATAAAGACATTTTCAGAAATAGCCCATCCCTAAATAATTTACCTCCTACGTACCCACTCTAAAGAAGCAAAATGAGGGAGCAAATGAAAAAAGATGGAGACACAAGATGCAGGAAATAGGAGACCCAACAAAGAAGAGTTAAAGCGAGTCCCCAAAATAATAGTGAAACGCAATTCCAGGATGAGATCTGTGTATCTGGTGCAGAGGCAACCAGTTCAGATGTGAGGGAGTCAAAACGCTTCAGGACAGACTGCATCAAGAAAACGAAACAAACAGAATAACTAACGAGCCTGAACATCTTGAGAGGAGGGTTAGATTGGCAGAGAGTTTGAAACTGCATTAATCTAAGTACATAAAACACCAAGCAAATGAAAAACAAAGAACAAAAGCAAACAGGACAATTCTTAATGGAAAAACATGTTTTGCATAAGAAAAATAATCATCTACCGCTTGGCTGAGCTCCCAAGAGTGTAACATAAACAATAATGTACTGATCAAAGCAAAATAATAACTATGTACAGGGAGAACGGAGAGATACGAAGGATACAGAGAAGGTTGAGGACAGAGAGAAGGAGAACTAATTCCTCATTCTCATAGTGGGACGTCAACGAATACTCCTAAAACAAAAAAATCAGGATGTAGCAAATACAAACACAGTAATAAAGATGTGGGAGTCAAAACCAAAAGAATCACCCAAAAGAACTGAAAGAAGCTGCCTCTAGGGAAGTAGAAAACAGGGCAAAAGGGAATCAGGACTACCATTTGTCTCAAATCTTGAAGAGCTACTTTGAATCCATTAAATATATGTATATGAAAATTTGGTAAAGACAAACAAAAGAACTGGCATACAGGAGATGCTACTGATACCCTTTAATTAAATAATAATACCAATGTCCATACCTAGATCATTTTTGCAGTAAGTTAACTAATTCTATACATTGTTTTTTAAATAAATAAACAAAAGCAGACCTTGGGAAAATAGAACAACTATACAGTTGGGTACCTGACAAGGGTAGAAAAGGCCAGCAGCATACAAAAGGAGAGTGAAACAAAGCGAACCCCAGCTGGTGTCGCAGGAGGACGGCTTGTCATCAACTGCAGTAATTGCTCAGCTTCTTCCTCAGTTGGTCTAAAAAATGAATACACTATTAGCTTTTAGTTTTTTCAGTTGAGAGAAGGAAGAAGAGGGGACTTCTCAACAGTTCAACCTTTCAGATACAAATCCTGAGCTCTGGAATGATATCTCACTATTCACAAAATCTATAACATCTTAAGATGTCAAAAGCAAAACTGCTGAGTTTGCAACCAGTGTCTTCCTCAGACACAAATACAGGTAGTCCTCACGTTGCATGGTAGTATGGGACCATAAAAATAACCATGCAAGCTGAAACTGCATCATGATCTTAATAATCAGTGGGGAAAATTACAACCGTTCCATTACCTTTAAAATTTCTGTCAAGACATTACAAACTCTGTTGGTTATAATGCCTAAGGAAACTTTTTAAAACAGTAAAACTAATATTTATATAGCATGCTACAATTGATTATATTAGAAACATCAGGAATTCAAGTGTTGTCTTTATAAGATACATCAAGAGTATTTTAAACAGCCCTTTCCATTCTCTCATTGTATAACTTGTAGAGTGAGCATCTTCTCTAGGCCTTGATGAATCGTCACACCCTTCCTTTCTCAGTGTGGGTCAGCTTCCAGCGTTCCATCCTGTGTACCCTCAGCCATGGAATGCCTGAGTTCCTCTAATGCAAAGACTTCTGCTACTGATCAGTCTTCTGGACGTCTTCATCCTTTTGGTCACAATGACTTCCCTCAAGTTCACCTTCACCAAATTCATCTGGCTATAATACCCAGGGCCTCTCAAATGTCAACATTCTCAGTCAACTATTTCTTTATATTTGGTTCAAATGTCACTTCTGCTGTTAACCACTTCCTCTTTCTTTGCTACACTTTCATTTTTTTTGGCCAATTCCCTCTTTCAATTATTCACTTATGCAAAATATCGCATGGGTTTATTCATGGAGAGACAAGGAGGCAGCACTCCTACCCAACTTTGCTGTCTGCTCATGAACTGAGTGATAGTTGTATATGGACCAGTTGCCAAAAGACTTTAAAAGAAACCCTGTGATTGGTCATTGATCACAATGTGCCTCCACACAATGACATGTGGCTTGAAGTTTTCAGTAAACTTTGTACTTTGATTAATGATAATAAATAAGAATTTGGTAAATGAATCACGGCAACTAATACATCAGTTGTTGAGGGAGCAGTGTCATTTGACTAAAGTATGTTAACTGAAACTCATATGTATTGGAGTCATGAAAAGTGAGAACTATATGTATAACAGTTGAGGACATTAAGCAAAAAGATATAGTACTGTGTCTAAGAAATCTTGTGCTTAATAATTACAGATCAACTTTGAAAAATCTATGATCTCAGTTGTAAAAGGAAACAGGGCAGATTGACTTCAGCTAGCTGTATAGGTTACATAAAGGATCCCTCTCAGATCATTCATACAGTCATGTCAAGCTGTGGGCAAGTCACAGGTTTCTAAAACTGCTCTGGCTCCTCCCATATTTATATAATTCTATTTACGATCAGACTAAAATAGATGCATACATCCAAACTAGGCAAGTTCTCCCTTGGGACTTTCTTCTTGACATAGGTCAACTTACTAGTTGAGCCCAACAGAAAACCCAAATCCTCTGAATAAAAGGCCCATGGCTCACTTTCTTGGGATTAGAAACAAGAAAGTAAAATGACAAAAAGGTAAAAGATCAAATTATTGAATACTTGAGTCCAGCGATCCCCATCAAAGCACAGTACAGACGTAAGAGTGCACTGGCTTTCACAACATGCTCTTCTTTCAGCCCCGAATACACAGACACATTGGGCTCCATCTCCACATCAGCTTCTTCCACAATGCGGGTACTTCTTACTGTGGGAAGAATGCCCATCAACTCCAGAAGAAGCTGCCTTCTCATTTGCCAAAGGACAGAACTACTGGTCTCTCTTTTTCTCTGCAGGAAATATGGACCACAAAAGGAAGAAAGCATGGAGCACTTACTAAGTCAAAAGGACGTTCAAACAAAGCTCTCAGTTAGACACCCATAAATGATCCATTTGAAAATGAAAGTCGCTCAGTCATGTCCAATTCTTTGCGACTCCATGGACTATACAGTCCATGGAATTCTCCAGGCCAGAATACTGGAGTGGATAGCCTTTCCCTGCTCCAGGGGATCTTCCCAACCCAGGGATCGAATCCAGGTCTCCTGCATTGCAGGCGGATTCTTTACCAGCTGAGCCACAAGGGAAACCCAAGAATCCTGGAGTGGGGAGCCTATCCTTTCTCCAGTAGATATTCCCAACCCAGGAATCAAACCAGGGTCTCTTGCATTGCAGGTGGATTCTTGACCAACTGAGCTATCAGGGAAGCCCTGATCCATTTAAGGAGACTGTGGTAACTGCAGAATATCATTTTAATCCATCAAGCAAACTCACTGGACCATTTGACAAATACTCTCCTCACCCTGGGCTTCCCTGGTGGCTCAGACGATGAGGAATCTGCCTGCAATGCAGGAGACCTGGGTTCAATCCCTGGGTCAGGAAGATACCCTGGAGAAGGGAATGGCTACCCACTCCAGTATTCTTGCCTGGGAAACCCTTGGACAGAGGAGCCTGGCAGGCTACAGTCCATGGGGTTGCAAAGAGTCAGACACAACTGATTAACACTAACACTGCTCACCCTAATTTGGGCAGGTTGTACAGAAAATACTAAATGAATGATGATTTGAAATGCAAAATATCATGTAAATGATGATTTCAAACACATAAAGACTAGTGGAGTCTTAAGTACAAAGTGCTCAGATTTGGGGCTTGGATTTAAACAACAGCCCTGCTATTAACTAACTATGTACATTTAGATACATAAGTTAACCTCTCTGAGCCCCAATTTCCTTAAATGAGAAGGAAACTAATATTGGATTAACAATATTTAATTCCCAGGACTGCTGGAGCTAGGAGTTTATACGTCACAGCTCTTCAGGCAGTGACAACATCTACTCATGCTCAGGAGGGCCTGATACATCATGCCTGACATATATCAACCACTCAATATCTGTTAGATGAATGAACTAACAAAGATGATAAATATGAAAGCATTTCTAAACTACAAAGGGCTCAGGAAAAGTTGTTATTTTTAGAGTGTTTCAGAGTAAAATATGGTAAATGTTGTTTTAAAACCAATATTAGACACAAAGAACAATTACAAACAAGAGGCTTATACCAAGAGCTTAGCACAGTGCCTGAAATATGCAAGGTACACAAAAAATGTCAACCTCTTGCAAACGTTCAAATTAGTTTTAATTAAGTAAATTAATTAATTAATTAAATTAGTTTTCAAATGGATTATAAGAAGAACTTGGATAAAGAAAAGTATGGTGAATTAATAGCATAAAAAAACAGACTCTAGAAGGATCTAAGCAGTACACCTGCTATGTCAAGTTCACAGACCTCAACAAGTTAAAAACCATTCTGCATTATTAGTTCCTGGGTAGGGACAGAACTCTGTTCACAGTTATCATGAGATGTTTTTCGAAAAAGTACAATATTTTGCAAGTTAAAAACTCTTGTAAAATATAATATATATTCATCAATAAAGGGATACATGTAGTAGATACATACAATAAAATATTAGGCTTAGAAAGGAAGGAAATTCTTACACTTGCCATAACATGTATGAACCTTGAAAACATTGTGCCAAGTAAAAACAAGCCAAACGCAAAATGAGAAATATTGTATGATTCCACTTACACGAGGTACCTAGCATGGGCAAATTCATAGATAGAGAAAGTAGAAGAGAGATTACCCAACACTGAGAGGAAGGGGGAATGGGAAATTATTGCTTAATTGGTAGAGAGTTTCTATCAGATGATGAAAGAGTTCCAAAAATGAACAGTGGTGATTGCTGCAGAACACAGTAAATGTAATTAATGCCACTGAACTGTGCACTCAGACAAGGATTCAAATGGTAAGTTTTATGTTATATACATTTTACCACAATAATTTACACATGTGTGTGTATATATATGAATCATAGACTACAATAACAACTTATGGTGATGACCTAATATAGCAGTTCTCATGTGTCTGACCCAGAAATCTGGAGATGAACAATATACTTCCAGGGGGTCCAGAAAGTCAGAAATCTCTCAACATTACAGACCTTTTTTACTCATTTTCCCACAAGTATATAGCGTAGCTTTTCCAAAGACTTCTATTAAGCCAGATGTTAAAGAGATTTGCAGAAATGTACAATATCACTCGGTAAATGTTTCTTTTGCAAAAAAATTAATTTTCTATTAAAAAATGTGGTCACATTTAATAAGATTAGGATTATTTTTTAATGAATTAAATAAATATTTCAAAAATTTAGTATGGTAAATATCAACAGATAAAGGCCAACATAAAAGCTCTTTGTGTCCTCAATGATTTACTGTAAAATCTCAGGAAGTCCTGAGACTAAGAAGTCTGAGAGCCACTGGCCTAATGACATCTTTCTAAAAGTGTTTCTTCCTCCTTTACTAACTACTAACATAGCTTGATCCTTGACCTAAACACACATTTCTCCCTCACCTGCTGTCCATTTCGGATAAAAGTTCCAAACCAGGTCCGGACTTTTGCATTTGTTCCAAGAAGCAAACCACTAACAAAACAAACCAAGTCACTCACTCCATCTTCACTGGCTTCATTTTTAGTATGATCCAATGTCAAAGCCACTCCAAGACCTGGCAAGTGACATTCTTCCACCTAACAAAGCAAAGAAAACAAACTGAACTCAGTATCATAAAGAAAAGGGCCAGGATGATCCAGAATCTGAAGCATCTAAAGTTTAGGGGAAGACATAGCACAAAGCACAAAAACCTAGAGAGGAAGGTAATATATCTGGTATATAACTATAGTTCCAAATCTCTGCAAGATTCAAAAAAAAGTTCCTGGTCCTAAAATAAAGGCTCTGGTCTCATAAAAATAGTAAGATCTCTTACCACCATGCCTCGGACCTTCAGGGCCTGAGAAGGATTCATTTTACATAAGAAGCGTAAAGCATCCGTCCTCCGCCTTCCTCCAAGACTCTCTTCATCTTGTCGTTCTCCATTTTTGATCAGGCCCCTACAAACTAAACATTTAGTAGCCTCTGTTACTTTAAGCTTTGTAAGTAAGATGTCAGAATCAATGTTTTCAGCCTTGAGAATCATTCATTTACACAGATTAGATATTACAAAAGAAAAGGATCAGGAAACTTGAAAGCATAGCAATAGAAACTGGTTAAAATCCAGCAGAGTGAAAAGAGCCTCAAAAAATGAAGTGATCCGTGGAACATCAAGTAGTTCAACATACTTGTAATTAGAGTCTCAGAAAGAGAAAGAGAATGAAAGACAAACATATATTTGAAGAAACTTTTCCAAACTTGATGAAAACTATAAACCTAGAAAATCGGTGAAACCCAAGCAGGAGAAACACAAAATCATAACAAGATACATCATAATCCAATCTCTGAAAACCAGTGATGAAGAAAAAATCTTAAAAGTTGCCAGAAAGGATAAAAAAATAAATAAATAAAAGTAGCCAGAGGGAAAAAAGAAACATACAGAGGAACAGAGATAAAAACGACCACAGCCAAGAGAATAACATCTCTAAAGAGCTAAGAGAAAAAGTCAACCTAAACCTTCATGGAATAGCCAGTAAATCTCTTAGAAACAAAAAGAAAATAATATTAATACTTCCATTTCACAAGTAACAAGTTAAGTACCTTGATGGAGATCACACAAAGAGTGAGCCACAAAGTCAGAAATTATGAACCCCAGATCTAGCGCTTTTTTCTCCTTGACTCACAATTCGCAAAACATCTTGCTCAATAAATGTAATTTTTATATCACTCAGACCCAAACCACAATCTTCAGTCACTAGCAGTTTGAAACAGGTGAAAATTTTAGTTGATTTTTCGCAATTTCTACCCTATACTTTTCTGCAAAATGACAGCAATAAGGCTAAAACATGGAAGTCTGACTGTTGGTATTTCTAATCCATATAGCTCATGTTACCCTCTGGCTATTTCACAGATAAATGTCCTCTCCTCTTTGTTCAATGAGCACAGAAATTATAGCTTCTATGTCTTAAATATTTTTTACTTCCCTATTATAGCACTGGTGACAAATGCAAAAAACAAAAAAATGCTGCATACTCATTGTACTTACATTTGTAATTTCTAAACAGTTTTGAATTCTCTAAACTCAGTATTTCTACAACTGTTTATTGTTTAGTCACTAAGTTATGTCTGACTCTTTGCAACCCCGCGTACTGCCAGGCTCCTCTGTCCATGGGATTTTCCAGGCAAGAGTACTGGAGTGGGGTGCCATTTCATTCTCCAGGGGATCTTCCCAACCCAGGGATCAAACCCACATCTCCTGCACTGGCAGGCAGATTCTTTACCACTGAGCCACTTGGGAAGCCCATTTCTACAGCATTCACTAATAAATTTTCAAAAAATAAAATCTCAGATAAAACCTTATAAATGTTTCCTCTTAGCTCAAAAAATAGGTCTCACACATGCCAAACAAATCTCTTCAATATCCCTTTTTGTTGCTGCTGTTGTTTTCTTTTCTTTTGTTTTTGGCCATGCTGCACAGCAAATGAGATCGTGGTTCCCTGACCAGGGATCGAACCCACACCCTCTCCACTGGAAGCATGGAGTCTTAACCACTGGGCCACCAGGGAAGTCCCCAATATTCCACTTTAAAATTGCATTTACCTTCATTAAAACTATCAGGAACATTGGCCACCAACAGACACAAGAACCAGGCGCCGTTTCTAACATGGAGCAAGGCTTCAGCTACATCAACTATGGGAAGCAGGGAAGGGAGCTCTGTAAGAAAACAAAATCAGTGTTATTACTAAAGAGTGATATTTCAGTGTATTATACATTAAACATCTTTGACATTTCACCAATGTTATTTAAAAACAATTAAATTAAGGTACTTACTTTTCACAGTCTCAAGCTGACTTGTCCAGTAGGACAGCCACTAGCCACATGTGATTATTTAAATTAAGTTAAAAATAGGTCCGCTCCTCAGTCACACTTGCCACATTTCAAGTACTCCATAACTGCATGTGGCTAGTGGCTACTGTACTGAACACACTATACAGAACACTATCATCGCTGCCGTGGTGGACGGTGTTAGTCAAAGAAGTTACTTTCATGAAAAGTTTCTCTGCATTTCTATATCTTCTATTTTTCATTCTGATCATGCACACTTTTTATAAAGAACCAAAAAAGTACAAAAAGCACAAAGAATAAAAATAAAATCAGCTCTAATCCCATCACTCAAAGTTAGTAATTTGCAAGATCTGACTTTAATCCCCCATGGGCATCACTGTACTTTTAACAAAACTGGGATTTTATTCTACTTACCATTTTGCCACCTGCTTTTTTTCATTTAACATATATTGTGAACATTTTCCAAAATGATTAAAGTTCTTCAAATACACACCATTTTAATGGCAGCAGAGTGCACTCTACTATGGAAATAACATAATTTATTTAATCACTGTGCTACTATTAGTCATTTTGACCTAAACTTTTAAGGTATACACTTAATTAGGTGAACTTTCAAATAACACAATATTCCAGGTTAAGAAGATACACAGTTATCGTTTAACAGGAACATTTAACTGCATCTGAAATATGTCTTAGCATTCATTATAGTACCTGCTTGTAAAATACAAAGTACATCTGCAGCTTCCTCCAAGTAGACTGGACTCTCAAATAGCTCAGATGATTTAAAAAAAAATTCTCCACTGGACTCAGATACCTTAAAAGGAAAGAAAGAAAAATGATGAGCTCTCTTAATTTCAGGTAATGAATTGGATCCCCTACTATGCTTGCAAGTATTTGCTGAGCTTACAGACCATGTCTCTTAATAGCCATTAATATACTGTAGAAGAATATGCAGGACTGGATGAATTTGTACCAATTTAACCACAATTAGTCAGTCACACTACTATTCCAGACATGCAGTATAAGTCTGACTAATTTATTTCTATATAAATATTTGGAGACATCTGAAGTTAAAGACAAGCCAAAGAAATGAACTAGGAATGCTACCTAGGTCACTTATTTCATTACAGCCATTAAGAAAAAGATATAGGAAAATATTAGTTAAAATTAAAAGATTATCAGGAATTCCCTGGAAGTCCAGTGGTAAGGATTTCATACTTACACTATCAAGGACCCAGGTTCAATCCCTATTCAGGGAACTAAGATCACACAAGCCACATGGCACAGCAAAAAAATAAGAAAAATAAAAAAGGAAAATGAAAAAGAAAAAATTAAAGATTATGAGTACATAGGGAAAAGAGTTGAGGTAAATTAACTTTGTAGTAGGAAAAAAAATTAAGATTTATAACATATCTTAAAAAAATAAAATAAAAAAAGATTTATAACATATCTTAAAAACTATCTAGAACTAAACAAATCTCTCCCTTATCAGTATTTTCTTTGGAAACAGAATTTAGGTTTTATTGGTCCACAATTTATAAAATTAAACTTTATTATAAAGTAACTGACCTTGAGATTTTCAAAGTAAAAAACATCTGTTTCTCAAATTCTGAGCTCCATCTCATATAAGACATCTTAATATGAAGATCCAATTTGTATGATAACTCCTGACATTCACAAATTTAAAATTCAGAGTTTCTAGTTCCTGATCGGGGATCGAACCCATGCTCTCTGCTTTGGGAACACGGAGTCACAACCACAGGACTGCTGGGGAGGTCCCTGCTCATAACCTCCTTAGAGAACTTGTCTAGCTGCTTGACATCTGCCTGATTGCTGGGTGTTTGATTAATATTTATGTATCATGAAATAAAATTACATGTCACTGACCCAAAAAAAACTAAAATAAAATAAAATTCAGAGTTTCAATTAACCATCATCACCCAAAGTCCTCGACCTAATCTCTGTACACCTGAAATAAAACACTGCAAATTTTCAATAAAAATAAATAAAGTAACATCTTTTTGCTGAGACAAAAGGCTGAATAACCTTCATTAGTACACAGAAACTGTTCAGTCATCTAGTGAGTAAGGCTAGCCAAATATCCCACATCCAATTCAGCCTCAATATTCCCCACTCAGTTATGTATGATGTATGTAATTCACTCAGTATCTAAAGGAAGCACACACATTTTTAAGAATCATGTACATACTTCACATATTTTCTGGGGGAAATCATATCCTATAGAGTTATTATCAACTTTGGTGATTTACAAGTCTTGAGCTATGTATCTATTAAGAAATCAGCGTATGGATTCCATACAGAAAAAAAAAAAACAAACACTTGATGATAGAGAATGCAGAGCAGGCAAAAATGAGAGAAAACAGTAATTATAAAACAGCCTTCAAAAGGAGGCATTTAATATCTGTTCAAGCCTTTGAAAGGAAGACACCTGATTAACAAAGAGGATATGTGTCCAAGAGGATGCAAGCTGCCTGCCTTCCTGCCTATTTCTACCTTTTCTTTTCTTTTTTTGGCTGCATCAGGTCGCAGTTGCAGTACATGGGCTTAGTTGCCCCTGGCATTTGGGATCTCAGTTCCCTGACCTGAAATCAAACTTCCCCTGCACTGGAAGGCAGACTCTTAACCACTGGACCACCAGGGGAGTCCAGCCTGTTTCTATCTCTTATGTGTAGACATCAAATCATGCATATTTTGATCTGTGATTAAAATAAATGCACCTTGTTCATAATTGCCAACAGTTCACTAAGCACAAGACGCAGTCGACGAGGTGAATCGCTGTGTTCAAACTCTAAAGTCAGTCCATGCTGAAGCTGTGAGACCAGGATGCTCTCTCCACTGCCTCCTCCAAGTTTATGCCTAATAAAGTTCACACGTGTAAAACAATTATGAGAACACTGGCACAGAAATAAAAGCATAAACACTATCTTTTATAGAAATAATCTACAAAAGAATGTATGAATTCTTTTGATATATTTCATGAATGTATTACTTCTGAATACTATTTTGTCTATTTCAGAGAGTCACAACCTGTGTAAAGACTCCAAGCATAACTGACAGGTTAACACCTACTTCCATCAATAACAGTGGCTCACAACCATCCACAATGGGCAAGGAGGGACAAAGTATGCCTCGAATTTGGGGAACTCAATGTAAGCTTAACAAGCCTCGCAGGAGACTCCAATAAACCCTTTTGCTCTAGGGGAACTTACTCTATCCGCTTCCCACTGAGAGTAATTGGCCTAATGATTTTAGCCTGCATACAACATTTGTTTAGTCGCTAAGTCAGCTCAGACTGCTTTTGCAACTTCATGGACTGCAGCCCGCCAGGCTCCTCGGTCCATGGGATTTCCCAGGCGAGAATACTGGAGTGGGTTGCCGTCTCTGATTCTAGGGGATCTTCTCGACCCAGGGGTTGAACCGGCGTCTCCTCCATTGGCAGGCAGGCTCTACCATCTGAGCCACCAGGGAAGGCCTGAATACAAATGTATACACAGCCAAGGTTCTCAGCACATTTCACAATGCAGAATTCAAATGATCTAGAATTTTAATTATAAATATAAAATAACTTAAAAAAAATGCTCTCCAAAGTTTAGAGTCCCAATCTTCTCTTTTTTGGAAGAATGCACTGCAATAAGAAGCCCTAAAAGCTCAAAAAAAAATTTATTTCCTCCCTTTTTTTTTTAGCATATCCAAGTAAATACCAACCCACATATTATACAATATTCATTACCTAAGCTGTTGCTCTTTGCTGGCATCCTGTTCTAAAGCATGAAAGTCCACAGACAGCAATGCAACAATAGAATTGACAGCTTCCACTCCAGAGAGAAGACGAAGGATAAGTTTTTTATCCTGGGCCCAGCTCTGGCTCTGGTCAGCAGGTGCACAAAGTGCCATCCGCACCAAGCAGGGCAGGAGAAGTCTCAATTCTGGATCACTTAAAGATGCCAAACGAACAACATCCACCTTCTGCATTGCCTCAAAAGCAAAAGGACTGACAAACTGAAGGCTTGTACACTCGGTCATTATCACTGTTGATCCTAGTGGTTAAAAAAAGAAAAAGAAAAAACGATGATGTCTGGTAGAAACCAATGCAATACTGTAAAGTCTTACAGTAAATGCAATACTCATAAATCCTTCAATTAAAAATAAATAAATAAATTTTTAAAAGGATTTTTTTTTTAAAAGCAAAGTAAGTAGGGGTGTAACTGCACATATAAGAATGCCCCTCTTTTTAAAAACTCTGAAAAATGTGGTTTATCTTATATGTTGGCAATATTCCTGGCACAATTACTAACTCCTTACACTTCTACTGCCATCTGGAAAATGAGAAAGAAAACAGTATATTAACGTCTTCCAGCCTTGGGGATCTTCTGTTCTAATATTCTCATTTTGCAGAGAAAGAATAGGAAAGCCAGACAGATTAAGTAACAGGCCCAGAGGAGTATTACTAGTCGGCGGCAAAATCTAAAGCTGAACCCTCCTCTACTAAATCCCAGTGCAACACCTTCTCCACTATAGCAGTCATCTGAGGGCCACAATCCAAAGTAAAAGAACAGCATAACTAACAATGCTAGTCTTCAATACCTCTTTAGTTTCGCATGCCTATCCAGCACATGTAAAGAACTGTTAGGTTTCTCTTTCCCACCCTCCACGAGTTGGTAGAAGCACTGGTAAACTGCCTAACCAGCCAGAAGCTATGCCAGCTTCAAAGCTCTGGAGACTAGAATTCTATCCTATATCCCCTATGTTACTAGGTTTAAAAAGAGAGAGAGAGAAAAGAAAACAGCTGCGGAGGTGCAATTAGCTCCTAACAGAAAGGAGAAATCCTGAATCCCACTTGAGCACTTCTCAAGAGTAATCAGAAACAAAAAGTTAGTAGCCAAAGCCATCGCCTCTGAGACCCATAGACTAGCAGAACCATGCGTAACGAGAGCCGTGGGCAGAAACGTTCTGCTTTTCAGCAAGAGGAGCTGGCCTTTTAACAGAGGGGCGGGCTGAGAGAGCAGAGGCGAGGAGACCTGAGCGCTCATAGGTCTCGCCCCCGGGCGTAACGTGAACCAACCAGTCCCTCCGCTGGAGAAAAGTCGGGCCGGTGGCGGACACGGACCCCGAAACGCTCCGAGGCCTTAGAAGCGGGAGCCTCATACCTTCAGGTCTACCCTCCGGCCTCCCGGGACCCCACCCGGATTCCGCGCCCTACAGGCGGGGCGCGGTAGAAATCGAGAGCGCGGTCCGAGGTTGGGCCTAGGCGAGAACCCGGCTTCCCCAGCCCTATAGCTCTGCCTTGAGTCGACCTGGGCACCAAAAACCCCACACGTCGGGATCAGTCAGGCCGGCGGCGCGACGGGGGCTGGATGGGGACACCGCGCAAAGGCAGAGCCTGGACTGCAGGGACGGGAAAGCTGAGGAGACTGTTTCCACCCGCTCGCAGCACCTTCATTCATCCCCAGCGTCTGGCTCCGGTCGGCCACCGTACTGGACTGAGAGGAAGGCTGGCTGCGAGAGGACACCCGGAGGCGTCGGCGGTGACGCAGCGGCGCGCGTGCGCGGCCCCGCCCCTTCCTCCGCCTCCGTTCGCGCTACTTCACCCTGGAAGGCGTAGGGTCGTGCTGTTTCCAGTCTCCTTTCCAGAGCATACCAGCTGAATCCCTTTATCTAAATCATTAAGCCTCTCCGTGCTGCCTTGTCATCATCAACGGATTACTGTGCCATTCAAATGACAGCGTTATGTAAAATGTTCAAGTTGCCCCACTGTTCAGTTGGCCAGAACGGCCAAATGGAACCAGTTACACCGTTCCATCTCTGCTTCTGCCTTTCCAGCACCGCAGTTCTAGAATCCTGGGGTTTGCAGGAGAATTTAAAAAGTAATCTAACTCTGAAGCATTATTCTGCTCTTCATCTCAAAACACAGTCATGAGTTAAACATCGCTATTTTAGGTTCTCAGGAAGCATAGATTTTTCGTGGGCGATGGATGGCATTTCAGGAGTTCTCTAGAATCCCTGCCGAATTGTGAATTCTTGAGCTTCTTCTGGAAAGAGGGTCCAAAACTTTCAACAACTTCTCAAAGGAGTTTGGACCACCCAGAAGACCAAGAACTTCTAGCCTTTATATATTTGCATATTATTTCTGGTTTCTGGTTCAATCCATATGTATTTAACACCTTCTATTCACCAGATATTATGCGAGGTACTGAAACAAAAATATTTTACAGAGATAAAGTACTTCATGCTTTATGTTCAGTTCAGTCGCTCAGTCGTGTCCCACTCTGCGCCCCCATGAATTGCAGCACACCAGGCCTCCCTGTCCATCACCAACTCCGGGAGTTTACTCAAACTCATGTCCATCGAGTCAGGTGATGCCATCCAGCCATCTCATCCTCTGTCGTCCCCTTCTCCTCCTGTCCCCAATCCCTCCCAGCATCAGGGTCTTTTCCAATGAGTCAACTCTTCGCATGAGGTGGCCAAAGTATTGGACTTTCAGCTTCAGCATCAGTCCTTCCAATGAACACCCAGGACTGATCTCCTTTAGGATGGACTGGTTGGATCTCCTTGCAGTCCAAGGGACTCTCAAGAGTCTTCTCCAACACCACAGTTCAAAAGCATCAATTCTTCCTCACTCAGCTTTGTTCACTTTATATTAGGTTGGTGCAAAAGTAGAGGTTTCTGACCATGAATTTTAAATCATTATAACTAGGCTCAGATACATTTTTGATTAATCAAGATAGAAATCATTACAATAAACATTATTGCCAAAGAGAAATAAATTTGTTTATTCCTGTAGAATAAAAATCCACGCCTTAGGATTTGAGGAACTCTTGGAAAGCATTTTCTGCATCCTGCTGATTGCTGAAGTGTTTTCCCTGCAAAAAGTTGTCAAAATGCTTGAAGAAGTGGTAGTCTGATGACAAGAGGTCAGGTGAATATGGCAGATAAGGCAAAACTTTGTAGCCCAATTCTTTCCACTTTTGAAGCACTGATTGTGCTACATGCGGTCAGGGGTTGTCGTGGAGAAGAACTGGAACCTTTCTGTTGACCAATGCTGGCTGCAGGCATTGCAGTTTTCAGTGCATCTCATCAATTTGCTGAGCATACTTCCCAGATGTACTGGTTTCACTGGGATTCAGAAAGCTGTAGTGGAGAAGAACTGGAACCTTTCTGTTGACCAATGCTGGCTGCAGGCATTGCAGTTTTCGGTGCATCTCATCAATTTGCTGAGCATACTTCTCAGATGTCATGGTTTCACCGGGATTCAGAAAGCTGTAGTGGAGAAGAACTGGAACCTTTCTGTTGACCAATGCTGGCTGCAGGCATTGCAGTTTTCGGTGCATCTCATCAATTTGCTGAGCATACTTCTCAGATGTCATGGTTTCACCGGGATTCAGAAAGCTGTAGTGGAGCAGACTGCAGCAAACCACCAGACAGTGACCATGACCTTTTTTTGGGGGAGGGGGGGAGTGCTCTGGAGCTTCTTCTCTGTCCAGGCACTGAGCTGGTTGTCACTGGTTGTTGGGTTAATATACAACCCGATCAAGAAATGGTTTTTTGTTGTTGTTGCATAGAATAAGAGAAGATGAAGCTTCAAAACGACACCATTTTTTTTAATTTACAGTCAGCATATTCTTGCCTGGAGAATCCCATGGACAGAAGACCCTGTTGGGCTACAGTCCATGGGGTTGCAAAGAGTTGGACAAAACTGAAAAACTAACACGCTCACAGCTCATGAGGCACACACTTATCAAGCTCTTCACACTTCCACTTTGCTATAAATGCCGAACAACCATAGAATGGTCGACATTGAGTTCTTCGGAGACTCACTGGAAAAGACTCTGATGCTGGGAGCAATTGGGGGCAGGAGGAGAAGGGGACAACTGAGGATGAGATGGCTGGATGGCATCACCGACTCGATGGGCATGGGTTTGGGTAGACTCCGGGAGTTGGTGATGGACAGGGAGGCCTGGCGTGCTGCGCGATTCATGGAGTCACAAAGAGTCGGACACGACTAAGCGACTTAAGTGACTGACTGAGTTCTTCGGCAACATCCGCCGTTGTAAGAGGATCACTTTTGATGATCGTCCCATTGGTCGCTGTCAACTTCCCATGCCTGGCCACTCCGCTGCTCATCTTCAAGGCTCTCATCTCCTTTGCAAAACTTCTTGACCCACCACTGAACAGTACATTCGTTAGCAGTTCCTGGGCCAAATGCGCTGTTGATGTTGCAAGTTGCCTCCGGTGCTTTACGACCCGTGTTGAACTTAGATAAGAAAATCACTCAAATTTGCTTTTTGCCTGATACCATTTTCCTAGTCGAAAATAAATATAAAATAAACAGCAAGTGATAAATGATTAGCAAAAAAAAAAAAAGCAAGAAATGGGCATTAAAATGATGCTAACGTAATCACATTTTTTAAAGGTTGTATTCTATTATCAAATGGCAAATTTCAACAATGCAAAAACCAAAATTATGTTTGCACCAACCTAATAGTTTCCAAAACTTTGACAATCAGATAATCTATTTAAAAATAAAGTCTTGCCTTCAACATGAAAAATAAGCAAAGGAACAAAAAAATTAATGTGTGTTGTGTTGCAGTGCTTTTCAAACCCTTTTCCATCTGGCCCACAGTAACACATTTCACATTGTGACCCAAGACACAGATATACATATATATCCACATTTATATGGAAACAAACATCTTATGAAATAATACAAATTACATATATATATTCTATTTCACTTCTTTAGATTGATGGTCACTGAACACTAAAATTGATTTCACAATCTACTAATGGGTTACAAACTGTACAATCCTATCATTTTTAAGTTGATATCTATTAAAAGACATTTACTGGACACTTGCTAGGTACTAGTGCTTTATATCTATAATTGGATTTAGTTTTCTGATGTAAGTAATATTATTCTCCATTTTATAATTATGCAAATTGAAAATTAGAAGTTAAGCAATTTCATCTTCCTGGGTGATCATTTAATAAGAAGAGTGAAGGGAATTCAAACATGGCTTTGGTGGTTCAATGAGAGGAGGAAGTGGGTGTGACTAAGTGCTTTCTTTCTTGCTTGCTTTGGCTATGTTGCAGGTATCTTTCCCTGTGATACAGAGACCTGTCTCTAGTTGGAACACAGGGGCTTTGCAGACTCTGTCATGCAGGCTCTCTAGCTGCGGCATCTAGGCTCAGTACTTTGTGGCAGGCAGGCTCAGCAGCCAGAGCTCAGGCTTATTTGCCCCACCACATGTGGGATCTTAGCTCCCTAACCAGGGATTGAACTCAGGTCCCGTGCATTGGGAGGCAGATTCTTAACCACTGGACCCACCACGGAAGCCTCTGAACTAAGTGATTCTTAGGATCTCTTCCAATTCTGTTTATGATCCTGTAATCACAAATGGAGGAACAACACGTAGATCCATCTTGATCTGCAGAGACCGGCAAATCACATCCAACCTGAATGAGACATCTAGAGTATAACGGTGATGAATATTGATACTT
The DNA here is from genome assembly GCF_023699985.2 of Odocoileus virginianus. Classification (NCBI taxonomy): domain Eukaryota; kingdom Metazoa; phylum Chordata; class Mammalia; order Artiodactyla; family Cervidae; genus Odocoileus; species Odocoileus virginianus. The sequence continues at coordinate 10,246,609 of NC_069690.1, read as the reverse complement.
ATTCTCCTCCAAGTAACTTTCTCTTCCAATTTTTATCTCGGTAAATATCACCAACACCCAAAGGTGCTCAGACCAGAAACTTGGAAGTCATCCTAGCCTCCAACCTCTCCCCCTCATATCCACTTAATCAGCAAAAATCTTTCAAATCTACATTACAGTGTTTCAGTTCAGTCACTCAGTCGTGTCCGACTGCTTGAGACCCCATGGACCACAGCACACCAGCCCTCCCCGTACATCACCAACTCCCAGAGTTTACTCAAACTCATGTCCATCGAGTCAGTGATGCCATCAAACCATCTCATCCTCTGTTGTCCCCTTCTCCTCCACTGTATAATCATAAGGGATTTGATTTAGGTCATACCTGCATGGTCTAGTGGTTTTCCCTCCTTTCTTCAATTTTAGTCTGAATTTGGCAATAAGGAATTCACAATCTGAGCCACAGTCAGCTCCCAGTCTTGCTTTTGCTGACCGTGTAGAGCTTCTCCATCATCGGCTGCAAAGAATATAATCAATCTGATTTTGGTATTGACCATCTGGTGATGTCCATGTGTGGAGTCTTCTCTTGTTTTGTTGGAAGAGGGTGTTTGCTATGACCAGTGTGTTCTCTTGGCAAAATTCTATTAGCCTTTGCCCTACTTCATTCTGTACTCCAAGGCCAGATTTGCCTGTTACTCCAGGTATCTCTTGATTTCCTACTTTTGCATTTAGGTCCCCTATAGTGAAAAAGACATCTTTTTTGGGTGTTAGTTCTAGAAGGTCTTGTAGGTTTTCATAGAACCATTCAACTTCAGCTTCTTCAGCGTTACTGGGTGGGGCATAGACTTGGATTACTGTGATACCAATTTGCCTTGGAAATGAGTAGAGATCATTCTGTCATTTTTGAGATTGCATCCAAGGACTGCATTTCAGACTCTTTTATTGACCATGATGGCTACTCCATTTCTTCTAAGGGATTCTTGCCCAAGGGATATCTTGTAGTAGATATAATGGTCATCTGAGTTAAATTCACCCATGCCAGTCCATTTTAGTTCGCTGATTCCTAAAATGTCGACAATCACTCTTACCATCTCCTGTTTGACCACTTCCAATTTGCCTTGATTCATGGATCTAACATTCCAGGTTCCTGTGCAATATCCTTCTTTACAGCATCGGACTTTACTCCCATCACGTCACATCCACAACTGGGGTTGTTTTTGCTTTGACTCCTCCTCTTCATTCTTTCTGTAATTATTTCTCCATGGATCTCCAGTAGCATATTGGGCACCTACTGACCTGGGGAGTTCATTTTTCAGTGTCCTATCTTTTTGCCTTTTCATACTGTTCATGGGGTTCTCAAGGCAAGAATACTGAAGTGATTTCCTATTCCCTTCTCCAGTGGATCACATTTTGTCAGAACTCTCCACCATGACCCATCCATCCATCTTGGGTGGCCCTACACGGCATGGCTCACAGTTTCATTGAGCTAGACAAGGCTCATATGATCTGATTGGTTAGTTTTCTGTGACTGTGGTTTTCAGTCTGTCTGTCCTCTGATGGAGAAGGATAAGAGGCTTATGAAAGCTTCCTGATGGGAGAGACTGACTGAGAGGAAAACTGAGTCTTGTTCTGATGGGTGGGGCCAGGCTCAGTAAATCGTCATTCCAATTTTCTGTTGATGGGTGGGGCTGTGTTCCCTCCCAGTTATTTACCTGGGCTAAACTATGGTGGAGATAATGAAGATAATGGGGGAAAACATTGTAATGTTTGCCAATGAAATAATTTTTGTAATCATTATATAGAACTCAGACATCCTAGTGAAAAAATATTTATTCATGCACTTTCAAGTTTTAGATCTGCTTCCTCTGTGAGTGCTCAGCTGTGTCCAACTCTGTGACCCCACCGAAAAGCCCACAGGCTTCTCTGACCATGGGATTATCCCAACAAGAATACTCAAGTGCCTTGTCATTTCTTCCTCCAGGGGATCTTCCCAGCCCCCTGGAGGAGGAAATGGCAACCTACTCCATACTAGGTACTTTTACATAAATTATTGCCCTGTAAGTGAGCTTCAAGAAATTAGAATAGTTAGGTAAATATTTTAAAGGGCACCAATGTTCTTTGGAAATAGAATCACAGAATTTCAGAAATAAAGGGATCTTAGGAGACATCTAGCTCCAGTTTTTGCCACATGGAATTTTTAAATAATTATCCTAAACAGCGTGTCTATTTTATAAGATTTCTTCAATTGTTTCTGCCTGTTGGGATCTTTTGGACTCTTCTTTTGTACTGGCTATCTGCTTTAGCTAAGGGCTCACGGGTGGCACCAGCGGTAAAGAATCAGCTTGCCAATGCAGATAGAAGTAAGAGACAAGGGTTTGATCCATGGATTGAGAAGATCCCATGGAGGAGGGCATAGCGATCCACTCCAGCATTCTTGCCTGGAAAATCCCATGGACAGATGAGCCTGGGGGGCTACACTCCAAAGGGTTGCAAAGGGTCAGATGGGACTGAAGTGACTTAGTATGCATTTGCTTTGACTAAACACATCTACATTAATTTTATAAGTAAATTGTTGAGTAGAATTGGGTCTAACCAAGGTTCTACAGTGTAACATTAGAGACATCTCTCCAGGTTGACATAGCTCCACCAATCAAGCCTTTTTGGGTATGATTGTTCAACCAATTATGAATCATCCCAACTACTAATGCAATTTTCAGCTTAGGGATAAAGCTTTCTTTAAGGTGGCACTCAAAAGAGTCTGTCATGGTCTGATTTCTCTCTAGCCTGAACTCCTGCCGTAACCCACAATTGTACCTCCATTTTAGTCAGTTTGAACTGTTTGTTTCCCAAATCTGTCATGTTCTCCCCTACTATTCTTCTATCTGTAATGCCTTTTATTCTTTTCATGTGTTTTATATAGTAACTCTCAAGTATCCTTTAAATCTCACCTCTAGTAAGAAATCCTTTTCTCATCTTGTAAGAAACTTTTCCTGACAAATCATTTATCTCTTCTTAGATTTAAGTATCCTTCTTTAGGGCTCTCAAGATACCCTTTGCTTCTTTTCCTCATAGGGCTTCACATATTACACTAATCATTAGGATTTTGTTTGTCCATCTCACCAGAAAGTAAGTCCTTTGAGGGCAGGATTCAATTTCTTTGCCTTTGACATACAGAATGACAACTACTACTGGTTATTAAAATTAATTCAAATATGAATTATGAAACCTTATTAAATAAGCTGCTGAATGTGCATTTCCATAGTTTTATCAGTGCTATGAAAATAAAGTGTAATGAGTTTGATTTCAGCGATTCCCTCTTATATATGCACTGCACTGTCATTCATATCACTTTAAAGAGCTTATCAAACTATGTTTATACAAGTATGTTTCTCAGTAGACTGAGGGCTTAAGGTCAAAGATTTATATCTCATTACTAGTGTAAATAATCAGTTTATTGAACAAATAGTGCTTTAGTGAATAATGCTTTATCCTGGCTTCTATTGATCTTGTTCATAGAGTCAAGTACATTCATTACTGGTTTCTAGCAATAACATACTTTTACATTAAGTTTTTTAGAAAAACATTTAAAAACTAGGAAAGTTGTACATTTCCTCTCTTTCAGAACCCTTCATTTTCCCACAGTGTTTCTGAACTCATATCTGCAAGTTTTTTCAGCACCCAGGATGTAATTCGTTTGGGTGTGGTGAACTGAGCAACTACTTTAAAGCAGCTAAATGTATCAGATTTTAACTCCATCACATAACTTTATATTTTAGAGCTTGAAGACACTTCAAACTGATTTCTTTTTAGTCAGAGTAGTTTGGGACAGAAGGGAGATGAAGTTTGAGTATTAAATACTCTGCATCTTTTCCATCCTTGCTCTTGCTAGAAACACATTTGGGTTTGCCATCAAACATCTTTTTTTCTCTTGCAAGCTTTAGCTCATTCTGGACTTAACTCTTCTAGAGAATATCAATTAAGTTCAGTTCAGTCTCTCAGTCGTGTCCGACTCTTTGCGACCCCATGAATTGCAGCACACCAGGCCTCCCTGTCCATCACCAACTCCTGGAGTTTACTCAAACTCATGCCCATTGAGTCGGTGATGCAATCCAGTCATCTCATTCTCTGTCGTCCCCTTCTCCTCCTGCCCCCAGTCACTTCCAGCATCAGGGTCTTTTCCAATGAGTCAACTCTGCATCAGGCGGCCAAAGTATTGGACTTTCAGCTTCAGCATCAGTCCTTCCAATGAACACCCAGGACTGATTTCCTTCAGGATGGACTGGTTGGATCTCCTTGCAGTCCAAGGGGCTCTCAAGAGTCTTCTCCAACACCACAGTTCAAAAGCATCAATTCTTCAGTGCTCAGCTTTCTTTATAGTCCAACTCTCACATCCATACATGACTGGAAAAACCATAGCCTTGACTAGATGGACCTTTGTTGGCAAAGTGATGTCTCTGCTTTTAAATATGCGATCTAGGTTGGTCATAACTTTCCTTCCAAGGAGCAAGCGTCTTTTAATTTCATGGCTGCAATCACCATCTGCAGTGATTTTGGAGCTCAAAAAATAAAGTCAGCCACTATTTCCACTGTTTCCCTATCTATCTGCCATGAAGTGATGGGACCGGATGCCATGATCTTCGTTTTCTGAATGTTGAGCTTTAAGCCAATTTTTTTCACTCTCCTCTTTCACTTTCATCAAGAGGCTTTTTAGTTCTTCTTTACTTTCTGCCATAAGGGTGCTGTCATCTGCATATCTGAGGTTATTGATATTTCTCCTGGCAATCTTGATTCCAGCTTGTGCTTCCTCCAGCCCACCGTTTCTCACGATGTACTACTCTGCATATAAGTTAAATAAGCAGGGTGACAATACACAACCTTGATGTACTCCTTTTCCTATTTGGAACCAGTCTGTTGTTCCATGTCCATCCAGTTCTTTCTTTTTTTTTTTTTTTTTTTTTGGTTGGCATAAATTTCCTTTAATAATTTCTACATTTCCAATAGGATTTCATTTGAGGTTTAACGTATCAAGCCAGTATTATGTTTTTCAGTTTTAGTAATTCTGGATTCCAGGTCATTTAAGATGAAAATGGAAATGCAAAATTTACTTAAGAAATTTAATTTTCTTCTTCTGTAACATCTAAGTCTTTATCCTCTTCATCATCTTCTTCTGTTTGCTGATCCTTTCTTAGTCAACAGGTCAATACATGTCCTGTTCCAGATACACACTTAGCTGACAATGACCTTTGAAGAGGTGACTTCGAATTTGTTCTTACAATATCTAAACGGGATGGATAATCTTGTGGATACAGAGAATGTCAGAAAACCTCTAAATCTTCTTCTTCTTCAATCTTTTGTATATTTTGGTAGGCAGCAGTGTAGACCTCTACAGCTTTGCCGTGAAATAACATTTCAATAGTGATAAATTCTGAAAATATAGTCTTTATATCCTTTATTTCTGCTTTTCAAAATTGTCAATAGTTTCCTCCAGATGATGAGTTGTTCGGGTAGCATCCATTGTAGCTCTTTGTAATTCAGTTTCTGCCTGTGAAATAACATGTCGATCAGATGGGTTTCTCTGACGTGTTCTTTCTGAGTTAACTGTTTAGCTTCTCGACTCCTTGCTGTTAATGTTGCTTTGAGATCATCTCGCTTCATTTTTACAATGGTTCCATAAGCTTTCAAAGGTTCAACTACTTTGGCTTCAAGTCTCTCAACCTCGGCTTGTCGATAATCCTGAAGTTTGGCAAACTGTCCGCAAAGTTTTTCAGGCCCTGCTTTAAGTGCGGGGTCTCGGGAGAGGCATACACGTTGATTTCGTTCACCAGGAGGTCCGCTTTGTTTCGCAGTCGGGCGGTTTTCCGCACGTAAGCAGCAAAGATCTGCCACAGCTCTCCGAAATGTTTCTCCACATTGGTGACAGCATCTTGCAGCTGTCTTGTCTGAGCGTCCCGGTTTTCCAAGCTGCGCCTCAACATGCTGCCTCGCTCACTGCTGGAGACCCCGGGCTGAGGCCCAACGACAGGGTCTCGGGGCGCGAGAGCCCGCCGCGCGCGCGCGCCCCCCAGGTCCAGTTCTAACTGTTGCTTCCTGACCTGCATACAGGTTTCTCAAGAGGCAGGTCAGGTGGTCTGGTATGCTCATCTCTTTCGGAATTTTCCAGTTTATTGTGATCCACACAGTCAAACGCTTTGGCAGAGTCAAAAAAGCAGAAATAGATGTTTTTCTGGAACTCTTTTGCTTTTTCAATGATCCAGCAGATGTTGGCAATTTGATCTCTGGTTCCTCTGCCTTTTCTAAAACAAGCCTGAACTTCTTATATTAGTCATCCCTTGTATTTGTATTTTACAAAGTTCAGTGTTTTTTGCAATTTCCTTTGAGGTTCACAAAGCTGGTTAGGAAGACATGGTTACTGTTGAGTTCATGTACAAATGAGCAAATTGAGACTTCGAGTGTTTCAATGATTTGTCTGAAGTCACAAGAACGGAAGTGCTAAACTAGGCAAAAATCCTAATCCAGTGACCCTAAACTATTTCTACTAATAAGAAAGAAAATGTTCCAAGTAATTAAAATTGTATAAATTCATTTTATGTGCAAAACTCACACTAATGCTAAGTTCTGTAGTTCCTGGTATTTGTTACAAGAAATCTATTCAAAACATATTTTGGTGCCTTACTACATGCCAGGTGTTGCATTCAAACCGTGTGCAAAATAGATGGAAGTTTCTACCCTCATGAAGTTGTTTGGTAGCAGACACAAATCATAAATTGCAAAAACACTATGAAACACCATAAAACATAGCGTGTTACAATAAGAGTATATAACAAGAGGCCTGATCTGAGGCTAGGGTATATGTGGTAATTAGGATGAGGCTTTAAGATGAGAATAACCATGGGGCTTTCAGAGAACTCAAATGCCTAGGAAGCTAGGAGAACACAAGTGAAAGGCCCATTTTGAAGCTTGTAGAGAAGGAGGCAGAGGACAGATCATCTAAGACTTTTGATAGCTAGCTTTTGAGCAAGAAGCAGCCATGAAGGTCTTTACGCTACCAATTAGGAACATACTGAGGACTACCTTGGTGGTCCAGTGGTTGAGAATCCGCCTGCCAATGCAGGGGATATGGGTTTGATCCCTGGCCTGCAAAGATTCCACATGCTGCAGCGCAACTAAGCCCGTGTGCTGTGCCTACTGAGCCATGCTCCGGAGCCTGCACGTCACAACTAACTGAAGCCTGCAAGCCCTAGAGCCCACACTCTGCAACGGCAGAGGCCGCCGCAATGGCCCTCACACTGCAACCAGAGAAAGGCTGCGAGAAGCAACAAAGGTCCAGGGAAGCCAAAAATAAACACATCAATAAAAACTGAAAACATACTGAAAGTATAGAGACCAAGTTGGGAGGATATTGCAGAGGTCCACCCAGATAAGATTCTTTTACCTAATACCTGTATGGAGTTGCACAGTGCTAATTTAGACTAAGGTCAGGCCAACAGAGATAGAAATGGACAGGTTTGATGGTAAAAAGATAAGACCAACAGTTTTTTTTTTTTTTTTTTTTTTTAGACCAACAGTTTTTGATGACTGGTTACGAGAAAGAGTTTGTGGTTTGCACACCTTGCAAGGACGGCAGTGCAATTCACAGTGACGAGGAACACTATTAAGAACCAGCTGGTTTCTGTGGAGGAAGATTGTTGGTTTTAGTTAAAAGTAGATTTATTCAAGAAAAACAAAACAGAAGCAAGACAAACCCTGGCACTCTGAATCCAAGCCTATAAGACACTACATAGACTGAGAACTGTCGAAATGTATCATTCAGTAAGAATTTTTTCCCCTGTAGTAGGGACTGACAGAGTAAAGAAGTTTTTAAAACATCAAAATTAACTCCACAAAAGGCCACTCCTGAAACAATCTGGTGGGTCACTCTGAAAGAAAAATCAAGAAACACTTCATATAATTTTAAACAGAATTTCTGGTTATAGCTATAGTACTCTGAGAATGCCAGCAAATTTATTGACTACACCAAAGCCTTTGACTGTGTGGATCACAATAAACTGCGGAAAATTCTGAAAGAGATGGGCATACCAGACCACCTGACCTGCCTCTTGAGAAACCTGTATGCAGGTCAGGAAGAAACAGAACTGGACATGGAACAAGAGACTGGTTCCGAACAGGAAAAGGAGTACGTCAAGGCTGTATATTGTCACCCTGTTTATGTAACTTACATGCAGAGTACATCGTGAGAAACGCTAGGCTGGAGGAAGCACAAGCTGGAATCAAGATTGCCAGGAGAAATATCAATAACCTCAGATATGCAGATGACAGCACCCTTATGGCAGAAAGTGAAGAAGAACTAAAAAGCCTCTTGATGAAAGTGAAAGAGGAGAGTGAAAAATTTGGCTTAAAGCTCAACATTCAGAAAACGAAGATCATGGCATCCGGTCCCATCACTTCATGGCAGATAGATAGGGAAACAGTGGAAACAGTGTCAGACTTTATTTTTCTGGGCTCCAAAATCACTGCAGATGGTGATTGCAGCCATGAAATTAAAAGATGCTTGCTCCTTGGAAGGAAAGTTACGATTAACCTAGATCGCATATTTAAAAAAGCAGAGACATTACTTTGCCAACAAAGGTCCATTGAGTCAAGGCTATGGTTTTTCCAGTCATGTATGGATGTGAGAGTTGGACTATAAAGAAAGCTGAGCACTGAAGAATTGATGCTTTTGAACTGTGGTGTTGGAGAAGACTCTTGAGAGTCCCTTGGACTGCAAGGAGATCCAACCAGTTCATCCTGGAGGAGATCAGTCCTGGGTGTTCATTGGAAGGACTGATGCTGAAGCTGAAAGTCCAATACTTTGGCCACCTAATGCAAAGAGTTGACTCATTGGAAAAGACCCTGATGCTGGGAGGGATTGAGGGCAGGAGAAGGGGATGACAGAGGACAATATGGTTGGATGGTATCATCGACTCAATGGACATGGGTTTGGATGGATTCTGGGAGTTGGTGATAGACAGGGAGGCCTGGCTTGCTGCGATTCATGGGGTCGTGAAGAGTCGGACATGACTGAGCGACTGAACTGAACTGACTCTGAGAATGAGGGTTCTTTATTTTTCAACCCAGATGTGATATCTCTGCCAGTATACACAGAAGACATTGAAAACTATAGAATTATCAGTATAGATGACTCAGGAATACATTCACAACAGTTATCTATTACAATGAGCCGAAACCAAAGATTCTTTCTCTTTTGTTTTTGCTTCTGTGAAAAGTGTTAGTTGTTCAATCCTGTCTGACTCTTTGTGACCCCGTGGACTGTAGCCTGCCAGGCTCCTCTGTGCTTGGGATTCTCCATGGAAGAACAGTAGAATGGGTTGCCATTCCCTTCTCCAGGGGATCTTCTCAACCCAGGGATTGGACCAAGATCTCCTGGATTGCAGGCAGATTCTTTACCATCTGAGCCACCACAGAAACCCCTTTATTTCTCTGGACCTTTCAAATGACTCAGTGTGCCCTTTGGACTTCGATATTCTTAATTATATGTTCTCGGGGGCAAGGGGAATTGACTTATCTGAACTAGTTGTTAGTAGAGCAATACACCCTGAATTCTTGTTAAGCAAAGCCTGGACATTTCATTCAACATAATTGAGATATAACGGTCTTCCATTAAATGCCCGTTTCCCTAGAAACTGTAACATTTCAAAGGTTATTTACTACAAACTATTTTAAGAGAGCTCAAACAACACTTTTAACTTTATCCAGATGTAGATGTTCTGCCTCTAGATTTCCTGAAAACCTAGAGCGACCCTATAGGCTCCAAATATTTCACAGTTCTGTAGTAACAATTCTGTCTCAGGCATATTTTGGTAACTCATTAAACAAAAAGTGTGTTACAACATGCTGTAATTTTGATTCCAGAAGTGTGCTAAAAGTTTTTATAACTTTGGTAATAAGCCATTATTTCAAGTCATCTCATCAAATCCATTAGCAAATACAAGTATACCTGAGAAATATTTTGGGTGTGGTTTCATGCCACTACAATTAGCGAATATTGTCATAAAGCAAGTCATGTGAAATTTTTGTACATACAAGTTATATTTACACTATAATGTAGTCTATTAAGTGTGCAAAAGTATTATGTCTAAAAAAGCAATGTACATACCTTAATGAAAAAATACATTATTGCTAAAAAATGCTATCATCTGAGTCTTCAGTGAATAGTAACAGAAGCATCAAAGATCATAGATCACCATAACAAATATAAATAACAAACTTTAAAATATTGTGAGAATTACCAAAATGTGAGAGACATGGAGTGAGTAAACGTTGTTAGAAAAATAGTGCTGATAAGACTTGCTTAACGCAGTTTCCACAAACCTTTTATTTGCAAAAAACCGCAGTTTGTAAAAATCTGTGAAGTGCAAAAAGTGAAGTGCAGTAAAATGAGGTATAGCTGTACACTGATGTAAATAATGTGCTACTATCAAGAGGTCAAGATCGTTTGTTTGCATGTGCAATATATTACTTGTAGAACATCTCAAAATGCTCACCATATTCCACAGTTTTACCTCTGAATTTAATTCACATGGAGATTGTGGCAGTAAGCTTTACAAGATAAGATTCCCAGGGATTCACTAGCATCTTGAGCTTTCAAGTCTTGGAATTCGCCATGATGTAGAATGGCATGGGTCACAATGTAAAAAGTACATTTGCCTAAGGTAAGGAACATATCTGTTTCTAAGCAGCTTGAATTCTTCACAAATACTGAAGAAAAAAAAATAATTTCCTTCAGTAAGCCATTTAAAATAGGATTTTTTAGACTGGTTTTCAAGTGAAAACCACAAACAGTAAAGAAAGCTTGCATGTAGTTGACTAACAAGTGAGTGCCCTTCCCTATCTCCCCAAAAGAAACTTGATTTGCAGTTATTTTTAGTCATACATATGGCTTAGTTTCCCCCACAGGCAGTCTCACCTATCAGGAAGCTTCCATAAGCCCCTTATCCTTATCAGTGAGAAGGCAGACAGAACCAAAACCACAATCACAGAACTAATCAAACTGATTACATGGACTACAGCCTTGCCTAAGTCAATGAGAGTCATGACATGTATGGCCACCCAAGACAGATGGGCCATGGTGGAGAGTTCTCACAAAGTGTGGTCCACTGGAGAAGGGAATGGCAAAGCACTGCAGTATTCTTGCCTTGAGAACCCCGTGAACAGCATGAAAAGGCAAAAGATAGGACACTGAAAGACGAACTCCCCAGGTTGGTAGGTGCCCAATATGCTACTGGAGATCAGTGGGGAAATAGCTCCAGAAAGCATGAAGAGACAGAGCCAAAAGGAAAACACCACCCAAATGTGGACATGACTGGTGATGGAAGTCAAGTCTGATGCTATAAAGAACAATACTGCATAGAAACCTGAAATGGTAGGTCCATGAATCAAGGTAAATTGGAAATGGTCAAACAAGATATGGCAAGAGTCAACACTGACATTTTAGGAATCAGTGAACTCAAAGGGACTGAAATGGGTGAATTTAATTCAGAAGACCACTGTATCTACTACTGTGGGCAAGAGTCCCTTAGAAGAAATGGTTTAGCACTCATAGTCAACAAAAGCATCTGAAATGCAGTACTTGGGTGCACTCTCAAAAATAACAGAATGATCTCTGATCGTTTCCAAGGCAAACCATTCAAAATCACAGTAATCCAAGTATATGCCCCAACCAGTAATGCTGAAGACGCTGAACGGTTCTATGAAGACCTACAAGACCTGCTAGAACTAACACCCTAAAAAGATGTTCTTTTCATTATAGGGGACAGCAATTCAAAAGTAGGCAGTCAAGATAGCTGGAGTAACAGGGAAATTTGACCTTGGAGTACAGAATGAAGCAGGGCAAAGGCTAACAGAGTTTTGCCAAGAGAACGCACTGGTTGTAGCAAACACCCTCTTCCAACAACAATAAAGATGACTCCACAAAGGGAAATCACTACATGGTCAACACTGAAATCAGATTGATTATATTCTTTGCAGCCAAAGATGAAGAAGCTCTATACAGTCAGAAAAAATAAGACTGTGTTGACTGGAGTTGACTGTGGCTCAGATCATGAACTCCTTATCACAAAATTCAGACTTGAAGAAAGCAGGGAAAACCACTAGGCCATGTACGTATGATCTAAATCAAATCCCTTACGATTATACAGTGGAAGTGAGAAATAGATTCAAGGGATTAGATCTGATAGACAGACTACTTGGGAAACTATGGACAGAAGTTTGTGCATTGTACAGGAGGAAGTGATCAATACCATCCCCAAGGAAAAGAAACACAAAAAGGCAAAATGGTTGTCTTGAGGAGGCCTTACAAATAGCTGTGAAGAGAAGCGAAAGGCAAAGGAGAAAAGGAAAGATATTCCCATTTGAATGCAGAATTCCAAAGAATAGCAAGGAGAGAGAAGAAAGCCTTCCTCAGTGATCAGCGCAGAGAAATAGAGGAAAACAACACAAGGGGAAAGACTGGAGACAGTTTCAAGAAAATCAGAGATATCAAGGGACCATTTCATGCAAAGATGGGTACAATAAAGGACAGAAATGCTATGGACCTAACAGAAGCAGAAAGTATTAAGAAGAGGTGGGAAGAATACACAGAAGAGCTATACAAAAAAAGATCTTCATGGCCCAGATAACCATGATGGTGTGATCACCCACCTAGAGCCAGAAAATACTGGAATGCGAAGTCAAGTGCGTCTTAGAAGCATCACTTGGAATAAAGCTGGTGGAGGTGATGGAATTCCAGTTGAGCTATTTCAAATCCTAAAAGATGATGCTGTGAAAGTGCTGCACTCTATATGTCAGCAAATTTGGAAAACTCACCAGTGGCCACAGGACTGGAAAAAGTCACTTTTCATTCCAATCCCAAAGAAAGGCAATGCCAAAGAATGTACAAACTACTGCACAATTGCACTTATCTCACATGCTAGCAAAGCAATGCTCAAAATTCTCCAAGCCAGGCTTCAAAGTTTGTGAACCATTACCTTCCAGATGTTCAAGCTGGATTTAGAAAAGGCAGAGGAACCAGAGATCAAATTGCCAACATCAACTGGATCATTGAGAAAGCAAGAGAATTCCAGAAAAACCTCTACTTCTGCTTTAGTGGCTATATCCAAGTTTTTAACTGTGTGGATCATGAAACTGTGGGAAATTCTTCAAGAGATGGGAATATCAGACCGCCTTACCTGCTTCTGAGAAATCTGTATGCAGGTCAAGGAGCAACAGTTAGAACTTGACAAGGATCAACAAACTGGTTCCAAATCAGGAAAGGAGTGCAACAAGGCTATATATTGTCACCCTGCTTATTTAACTTATATTCAGAGTACATTATGTGAAATGCCGGGCTGGATAAGGCACAACCTGGAATCAAGACTGCCAAGAGAAATATCAATAACCTCAGATATAACAACCACTCTTATGGCAGAATGTGAAGAACAACTAAAGAATCTCTTGATGAAAGTGAAAAAGGAAAGAGAAAAAGCTGGCTTAATACTCAACATTCAGAAAACTAAGATTACGGCATCTGGTGCCATCACTTCTGGAAAATAGATGGGGAAGCAATGGAAACAGCGAGACACTTTATTTTGGGGGGCTTCAAAATCACTGCAGATGCTGACTGCATCCATGAGATTAAAAGACATTTGCTCCTTGGAACAAAAGCTGTGACCAGGCTAGACAATATATTAAAAAGCAGAGACATTACTTTGCCAACAAAGGTCCGTCTAGTCAAGGCTATGGTTTTTTCCAGTAGTCATGTTTGGATGTGAGAGTTAGACTATAAAGAAAGCTGTGCACTGAAGAATTTATGCTTTTGAATTGTGGTGTTGGAGAGGACTCTTGAGAGTCCCTTGGACTGCAAGATCAAGCTAGACCATCCTAAAGGAAATCAGTCCTGAATATTCATTGGAAGGACTGAAGCAGAAGCTGAAATTCCAATACTCTGGCCACCTGATGCGAAGAACTGACTCACTAGAAAAGACCCTGATGCTGAAAACATTGAAGGCAGGAGGAGAAGGGGTCGACAAGAGGATGAGATGGTTGGATGACATCTCCAACTTGATGGTATGAGTTTGAGCAAGCTCCTAGAGTTGGTGATGGACAGGGAGGCCTGGTGTGCCGCAGTTCATGGGGTCGCAGTCAGACACGACTAAGTGACTGAACTGAACTGAGTGCTAAATTGTTTTAAAAGGTAGAGAATGATCAGATGTAATATAAATACATATTTATAGTTTTTTCTGTCTTTTCTTGACAGAAAAAAAATTAAGATAGAAATTCCAATGACATTCACACCTTTTTAAAGGATTCTTTTTTTACTTCTGCTGTCAGAAATGACCACCAATCTCAAAATGAACACAATAATTTTGGGATTTGTCCTTACTCAGCTTAAGTTTGGACAAAAATATTTTGAACAGCTGCTTAAACAAAATCGGCAGAGCTATTTTTCAAGTGGTTGTTTATATGTGAACAACACTTGTCTGGAAATTCTCTGGTAGTCCTGTGGTGAGACTCACGTTTTCACTACTGAAAGGCTAGGTTCAATCCCTGGTCTGGGAACTAAGATCCCACAAGTCATTCTGTGTTACAAAAAAAACCAAAAACAAACCAACGGACCTCCCATCCACCTACTTTGCTTATGTTTCAATAACACTTGTGCAATTTTTTATAGTACAATTTTTAAAATAATTTCAAGGTAGCTTGTTTAGACTAGAAAACTGATATGAAACTGATCAGCCTAAAAGGAATTTATATGTATAAATACAATTTTCCTGTATACTATACACTGATGTATGATTAAAATCTTTTACAAAGTAAAATACTTTATTTTCGAGAGAATGAGACACCACAATGAAGGCTTCATGAATAATTTATTCCATTTGAAGTTTTTTTTGTTTTTGTTTTTTTTAAAAAGTATAAACCTTTTCATTTCCTCAATCACAATTTGTACAACTCAGTGTTATGGCATTCGGCAGCAATAGTGTTTGTTCCTTATTCTTTTTTTGTCACGTTAAAAAAAAAAAAAAAGCAATTGGACCATATTAAATGTCACTGCTAAACAACTTTAAAACGCCCCTTCATAAAGTGACCAAGCTATTTTGAGAGAGCTGATGCTGACATGTCCAGTAATGACATTACAATTTATAGTTTAAACTCAGTAACTTTAAGGTCCACAAATCCAGTTTACTCTGAAAACTAAAGCTATTTTAAAACTTCATGAATACATCAACCTGAGGAGTATTTTAGGTCCCAAATCCAGTTTTAAATTAATACTCCACAAAAAAGAAAACATATATATATATATATATAAATTTAAACCACAGTTCTGGGCCCATTAAAACATCAAGAAAAAAACTGAATGGTTAAGATTTTCTAGCAGATTTTTTTGAGGGGTGCAGGGAAGCAAAAGAATTTTATGTCAAAAACATTTTTCCTTAATTTAGACAAAGAGGAAACCCAGACCAAAACATCACTCATGCAACATTAAATGTATTAATAGACTGATATGTGATGCCATAGTGGATGAGTAGCAAATTATATGATGCAACAGCATTTAAAAACTTCGTTTTAATGTATTCAATTTGAACATTTTAAATAACGCAACATAGTATTTTGATATTACAGTATTAACATAGTGCTTGATTAAAGATCTGCAAATCTTTGTAGTAACACATTAAGTTAAAAAATTACCTCAGAAGGTAAATATGAAGACGAAAGGAGAATATTTTAATACAGTAATCTGTGCCATACTGACAATTGAGTACGAATACAGCTGAGGATAGTTGACTAAGTAGTAAGAGCTTAATTTTTAGTGGTTTAAGAAAAGTTAGAAAGATTTAAAAATTACAGCTACTTTTAAAATTTAAGGATTACATATAAGTACACTTGGTGGCCTTCTGGCCAAACAATAAGGTGTACAGAAATTTATTCATACAGTGTTAATTCACAGTCCTGATAACTGAATGGCTTGCATAAGAAAGGTATGGCTAGATGTTTCTCACTGGCTGGAAGCAGACATTATATAACTAATCCTTTAAAATGCCAAAATACTCAACTCCCACCCTGCTTTGTAATGGATAACTGCACAAAAAACAGACATTAGCACTGTAACAAAGAAGTCATGGTGTTGGTGATCAACTGGTATAAAGTATATTACTTTGCTTACCTATTTAAACAAAACTACCCATACTTGTCTGTGACTACATTAGTAAGTCAGATCCATCATCCTGCACGAAAGGCTTAATTTTTTGTTTTTTTTTCTGAAACAAGTTTCCTGACCTTTTCGAATGGCTATTTAATAATTTTCCATTTGAGTGTGAATTTATATATGAAGGGAAGAAAAAAATCTTATCAGTAAATCCTATATACTTGGGAACTATTCCTTGATTCCCAGATAAAAAGGAATCATGTAATGGGTTCCTTTCTTATGGCTCCATATAAAAAGAAACTGTCGGGGAATAATTTTCTAAAAATCTGTTTTCAAACTGAGGTGTGGTTACTATAGATTAGTGATTTTAAACAACCGAGAGTATCCTTTTTAAAGAGTCACTATTGAGATAATAAAATATATAAAAAAAGAATACCATTTTAATACAAATTTCAAATAAGCATCTTTCCCCTCAAATCTCAGACAAGTATTTTTTTAAGTACAGAACAAAACATGCCAACATAATCTGTAGTGTGTTAGCATAATTTAAGAACAAATGCACAGATGTGACCTTTAAATTTTCACTTCAAAATAGGCTGACCACTGGGATTGTATTATAATTTTGAACAAATGATTGAAAACCTTGTTACCAATTGTGTTTTCTCTACAGGAAAAACAAGACTTGCTAATGTTTTAATATACACAATTTGAAGAAGTTATATTTTTCATAAGAAAGTGATATTTAAGCTAAGCATATAGTATTTACAAAACAAGTTTCAGTTAAAAAAAAAAAAATAACAAAACATACCAAATTACAGTTTTGTAAATACAATCCATTTTGTCCTTGTAGAGAATTAGTGAACATACAAATTCAGAATTTAGCTAGACTGCTTCCAAGAAAGACAGGTAGACTTGGCGACTGTGAATTTAAGTCAGCTACACAGGTAGGAGGCTAACTTGGACTCTCTTGTGAGCAGCACTGTAGAAAGGATTTTTTAAGGGGATAAAGGCTGCATAAAAGCAGTTATCTTGGCATGTGCAAACAAGAAGAGGGAAAGCTGTATTGAAGGAAGGGGTGAATTAAAGTCCCTAAAATTCAAGTCCCTTCTTTAGGGAGGTGAGAACCTCCTTGGCATATGCCCTGCCTTTTCTGAGCTGTGTTATAGAAAAGTACAGACTCTGGTGTTTGGGACTGTCATCTCCAAACCAAGAAAATTAAATAAATAAAAAAGGCAAAAGGAAACAGGTTAAGTTTAGAAAATGGTTCTTTAACTAGTGGAATAGTCTGAATACCAGAATTCACTGAGAACCTATTTACACCACAGTTTGATTGCACACACACACCCATACATATGCATACTCTCATACACATTCCCAATCTTTAATTAAAAAAAAAAAGTCAAACAATCAAGAGTGACTGCTCTTAAAATAATTTGTAAAATGCCTAGAGCTGGGCTAAATTTCAACCTATAGCAGATCCTGAAGATAATTTTCATAATTAATAATACTACCATGCCTAGATGTGCCACTGTTAAAACAAACAAAAAATTTTAAGCATGTAACATTAAACACCAAAATTAGTTTAAGCATTCAGTAGCAAATGTTTTTCTTGTAAAACTAAGTTTCTTTCACTGGAAATGGCCTGAAATATTAGTCATAGCCCTAAACCATAGTACAAAATATAACTGAAGAATTCTCATTTTTATTCTAAGTTAAACCACCTAACAATATCACTTGTATATTGCCATCATGTTATTCTGTAAAGGTGTGGTTGATATATAAAATGTTGTAAGACCCGGTACCTTTTCAATTTATAAACACAGTGAACTTCATTACTGTACATGTACTCTGCAACTACAGCTTAGCTGTAAATCCTCCACACACAATGGTATGGACATTATTTCCCCTCTATCCCCATTAAACTGTACATCAAGACAATACAAATTTACTGTCCCACCCACCCCCTTACAAAAAAATAATACTCTAAAAGCAACCCTACTGCAACTTTTTAATTAAGACGATTACATATATTTTAGACCAATTGCTTTAAAGCAAGAAGGCAGTATAAACCTTCTAGGAAAATTTTTATAAAAGAGGTTAAGAAATATAAGACAATTTATACATTTAAAAACTTACAATAAATAAGAGATGCAGGCATTTTTGAATACTAGATACTATAATCCAATACAAGAACATCTTGATGTTCTGAAGCCATATGTTGAAATTCGTTGTTCCTCATGTTTCCTTCTCCATGCTTTTAATATTCATTTAACATGACTGGGTACTATGGCTCATTACTTTTCACAAATACTGTGACTGGAAAAAAAAGGTTAATTTTGCTACGAAAATGTTATAATACGTTGTGTATGATCAGTCATCATCCTAAAGAGTTCAGTATAGTCAATGAAAAATAACAGGGTTATCGCCCCTCCCTCCAAGTCAAAACAATATTTGTTGAAGTAATAAGAATTAGACCCCATCACAAATGACTTTCACTGAGAAGATAACTGTAACTTAATCTTGCAGCAAAATCTTTTTCCTTGTTCTTTTCTTGCACAGTTCCATCAAATGAAGATCACAGCATATTCATGATAAAGTTATATAACTGATTCAGCACCACAAAATGAATTGGGAGACATGAGCGTCTGTCCTGGATTGCAGGGTCACAGGTTAGCCAGGAGAGTGCATTGTACTGTTCCAAAACAAACCTGAAAAGCAAGTAAACTAAGTTAAGTCATGTATGTACCTACATTATAAATTTTGAAAGCAAATTCGAAGATGGCATATAAGATTAAAAGTCACACACACACAAAAAGTTAAAGTATGAAATAGAGGGTCTTGGGGAGATTAAAGAAAACTGATTTTCATTAAAATTGTTCTCAGAGGTAGATTACATGTATTAGAAAGGAAAGCACTCATTCTGAATGATAAATAATTCAACTAGAGATCCAAAGGTAACACAACTGTAAACTACTGCCAAAAATGAGAACAATATGTAAGGATGAACATGACATTCCTTCCAAGCTTAGTGGTAAGAACGGTACCTGAGGACGTCTGAAGTCTGGTTTGAGTCGAGGGGGTGGGAGTGTTTACTGTGAAGCAGCTCGTCAGATTGCACTGAAGGCACGTGGAGGTGCAGAGAGGCCTAGAAAGGAACAGGGACGGTCAGCCAACGGGAAATCTGCTGGTGTCACCTCGTTTTCCCAAGGTCTCTTCCATGATGAAATACATTTTAGACTCATGTAGTGAATGGGAGCCACTATAAACATGGCTATTCTTCTTGTTTAATCCATTATGTAATTTTTAAGTGCATAACAAAACTTGTTCAGTTTCATGGCTTTTGAGGCCACAAAAAGGATTTCTAGTTATTTTCTATGTGCAACTTGCCCAGATGTGTGAAGTAAATGTTTAGGAAAGCACAAAACTGATAACCTGAGTACAGTCTCTATGTAACATAGACTATGCAAATTAACCTAGGTCCAGGGCTGAAAAAAGTACTGTGCCAAGTAGCTTCAGTGTGTCTGACTCCTTGCGACCCTGTAGACCATAGCCCGCCAGGCTCCTCTGTCCACAGCGAATTTTCAAGGCAAGGATTCTGGAGTGGATTGCCATGCCCTCCTTCAGGGGATCTCCCCAGTTCAAGGATCGAACCCACATCTCTTATGTCTGCTGCACTGGCAGCGGGGGTTCTTTACAACTAGAGCCACCTGAGAAGCCTGAAAAAAGTACCAGAAGTAAGCATATGCACATATTTTCCCTATAAAGCTATAAACCTTAAGCAGAGCTACTTTCAGTGGCTGGATGAAGCACAAGCAGGAAATCAAGATTGCCAGGAGAAGTATCAATAACCTCAGATATGCAGATGACACCACCCTTATGGCAGAAAGCACAAAAGAAATGAAGAGCCTCTTGATGAAAGTGAAAGAGGAGAGTGAAAAAGTTGGCTTAAAATTCAACACTCAAAAAATGAAGTTCATGGCATCCCATCCCATCACCTCATGGCAAATAGATGGGGAAACAGAGGAAAGAGTGACAGACTTATACTTTCTTGGGCTCCAAAATCCCTGCAGATGGTGACTGCAGCCATGAAATTAAAAGACGCTTGCTCCTTGGAAGAAAAGTTATGACCAACCTAGAGAGCATATTAAAGAGAAGAAACATTACTTTGCTGCCAAAGGTCCGTCTAGTCAAAGCTATGGTGTTTCTAGTAGTCATGTATGGATGTGAGAGTTGGACCATAAAGAAAGCTGAGTGCTGAATAATTGATGCTTTTGAACTGTGGTGTTGGGGAAGACTCTGGAGAGTCCCTTGGACTGCAAGGAGATCCAACCAGTCCATCCTAAAGGAAATCAGTCCTGAATATTCACTGGAAGGGCTGATGCTGAAGCTGAAACTCCAGTACTTTGGCCACCTGATGTGAAGAACTGACTCATTGGAAATAAGACCCTGATGCTGTGAAAGATTGAAGGCAGGAGGAGAAGGGGACAACAGAGGATGAGATGTTTGGATGGCATCTCCCAACTCGATGGACCGGAGTCTGAGCAAGCTCCTGGAGTTGGTGGTGGACAGGGAGGCCTGGCGTGCTGCAGTCCATGGGGTCGCAAAGAGTTGCAACTGAGTGACTGAACTGACTGACTGAGCAACTTAAGTAATAATAGTGCACAGATGCATTCTTTTGTCCATTCAGTTTCATAATGGAGGTTTAGTAACAACTCATACACTCACTTAGGTATGGCAATGAAGAGGTAAAAGAAAGGAAGATGGTACTCTTCTTCACATTTCAATCAAAGAAAGTGAACTGTTTAGTTTGTAAGTCAAAATATATAATAGTGTTAAGCTATGAAAAGACACAGTACTGACTGCAGGAACTCTTGACAGATCTCATTCTCTGTATGACTATAAAAGGTATTATTTTATATTGAGATGTGCTCTCCTCTACAGCTGCAATAATATGTATAAAATTTTGTGTTGTGTATTTAGAAATATAACCAAAAATATGTTTCAACTGCCCACGGGCCCTAGATTTATAAGCAAAAGTCTCTCATATGGCAGATTACAACAAATAAATGAATGTAATTAGTAGTAGTGCTCTAATTTCAATGATAAAAAGATTTTTTTAATCATCTAGGTAACAATCTTTTTTTCCCAAGCCAAGAGAAACATACCAAATGATTTTATTGCCTATGATATAGAAATAAAATGGAATGTATGAAAAAAAAAGGTGAACAAAATTATGGTAAGTTATGCCTTACCTGGTAATTCAGACCAGAAGTCCTAATCTTGTTACACTGTATCTGAGGGTGAATGCCCACTTTACACTATCCTCTCTGCAAATAAATATTGAGTAGAAAAGAATCTGGATAGTCCCTTGGACTTCTTATAAAGTGGTGTTTCTTAAAAACATGTTCTGTGAAACACTATTATTTGCTGCTGTTTTTCAGAGCTTTTAATGTGTATGGTAATAACAAAAGAGAGAGCAGAAAGCACATGGGGCACTTACTTCCTAAAGGACCAAAGAACCCTCTGTTTTGTAGAAACTCCAAGGACTACTACAGAAGTGCAGAAATCCCCCTGGGAATACATTCTTGTAATGAGATACAAGACCACTACACGTACACTGGAAGGGGTAGAAAAGTCTTGTGCTAAAACTATTACCTTGGCCAACACTCTCTAAATATATTATCTCACTAACAGTCAATTCAGATCAACAGCTCTTGTATTCTTCATTAATGTGCTATAGAAATTCACTGTTTAATCAATATGTCACTGACTCAATGATATGTGAGCCAAGCGAATCAGATTTAATAGTAATAGGCTTAAAAGATAGCAGCAAGTTTACTGGTTCAAGTACCCACTAAATATAATCTTAAAAAACTAAAGTACATACTATTCAACTTTTATCCTACAAATAAAAATCAGTTGGCAAGTAGTTAAGTTAGCATAATTTATGGAATAAACCAGTCAACTTCTGGTAGGTTTATACAAGAATAAGTGAAATCAGATCTTCATTTGTTATTTTGGAAAAGTAGCAGTAGCAGCAGGAACAAACTCTAGATAGGGCTTTCACATTTCATTTTACCATTTTATGGTTTATCTCCACCTTGTTATATCACTTGATAATGAATTTGTTTTGATAAAATAAGTCACTATGGGTCTGAGAATACCATTACTTGAAAACCACTCAACAGTTTTAACACACCAATTTATACAAAGCTAGCAAGCTTTTTTAAGGAGGTAGGGAAATGCACCTAAATAGCAAACATTTTTAAAAAATTATGAATCCTCCTTCAGTTCTCAAAATAATGAGGCATAATAGGAGTGTACTATGATATAATTTAAAGAATAACATTATATAATCATTAAACGATTCAGGTTTTAATCAAGTCTACTACCAATTTATGACTCTGCACAAACGAGTTTTTCTGAACTGTTAATATGCTCACTAAGAAAATGAAAAGGTATTTTAATATAAGGTTTCTTCTAGCTCTAAACTCTAAATGTGCAGCTAAAACTAATTAAGAGCAAAGGTCTCAGAGAGTCCATTTAAAGCTATTTACAAGTTTAAACTTAATATAAATTTAAGAATTAGAGTTGCTTCATAATTATTCTCTTTGTTATGTTATCTAGAGAGTTATATGTGGCAATGCATTTAAGACCTCAGACAAAAGCTTAAGACTCCACTTCCATACTTCTTAGGACTTAAGCCGTCAATGAGCATCACTCAGGGCAATACCTTAAGAAAAAGGGGGCACTGATATTGTGCTTGAGGACATGCTGACCAGAACCAGTCAGGTAAGGGACCCGCTTTGGCAGTTGATACAAAGTAACCAAGGGCCAATGGTTGCTGAAGAATATTAGTTACTTCATCATGAGACTCTGTTGAAAGTAGTCGATCAGTACCTTGACCCTTAAAAAGAGAAAATTAAAAATATGTTACTTCATTTGCTATATAATAGCTATAAATACAGAATAGTTTATTACTATCAGTCTCATTATCTAATTACTTCAATTTAAAAAATACTGAAGGACATTTTATTTTGTTTATAGGTAAGATCTATTTAATAAAATTCATCAGCAATGGTCCAGTGTCATCTGAATTATTTTCAACAATAATTTTCATTCCAAACTCTTACAATAAATATCATTTCAAAATATAGAAAATTGGGCAAAATGTGTTAAAATGCCTGTGGTTTAGTTGCCAAGTTGTGTCCAACTCTTGTGACTCCATGGACTGTAGCCTGCCACACTCCTCTGTCCATGGGATTCTCCAGGCAAGAATACTGGAGTGGGTTGCCATTTCCTTCTCCACTGAAGGACATTTTAAAAAGTCAATTTGCTATGTATCTTAATTAGTAATAGCATTAAATAAATGAATTTTAAGAGTTTTAAGAAAATATACTATTTTAACAAGTTTGTATTATTAGGTCAAGCTCATGTTCAGTGTGTGACTGTGTGTATAAATCTTTGTAGCTGATTCAAACGTACAAAACATTCAATGAACTTTCTAACTTATTTCCTAATACCCTCTCAACTAATTCATGATGGTATCCCAATCCAAAAGGTGGACTGAATTTATCTTTGTTCATGTAGCACTATCTATAAAATGCAATTAAGAGTTATTTGGAAGGCATTATGGCAAGGATCATAGCCTTTAGACTAGTTAATGCATTCTTTGCCATTTATGTTAAGGAAACAGATAAAAAGAAAAATGATATATCAACACAGAAACGTTCACTGCAATTATTACTTACAACAGAAAAAAATAAAAGATTTAAGTGTCCAATATTTGGGGAATGATATAACAAACCAGATAGTATTACTGACTCAATGGACATAAATCTGAACAAACTCCAGGAGATACTGAAGGACACAGGAGGCTGGCGTGTTGCAGTCCACGGGGTGGCTAAGAATTGGACACGACTTAGGAACCAAACAGCAATGGAAACAAACTATGGTAAAGGATCAACGTAATTAAAAAGCTGCTAAGGGAATTCCCTGATGGTCCAGTGGCTAGGACTCAATGCTTTCTCTGCCAAGGATGCAGTTTCAGTCCTGATCTGGGAACTAAGATACCACAAAACTGGTTCTATTAAAGTGGTATGATTATTGGTGCTTTTCCTTATTTGTTTCTTTTTTCCCATCATTTAATTCTTTTCCAGTTAAAAAAGAAAAAGGAAAGGATGCAAAGTAAGGTCAGATGAAGATCCTTCTTTAAACATATGTAAACATATGCATATTATAATAATCAAATAACCACTATATATATAATTTCATTAAAATATGATGTTATTCAAATGAAGCTCAAATCATTTTGAGTTCAAACAGAAGGACAAGACAGAATGTTTCCATAAGTGGTAAAAATAAAAAGGGGAGGGGTCTGTGCTCTTTCTATTTTTATGGGGAAATCAGTTATTTCCTTTATGTTCCTTGTCCACAGCTCTGATATGAATGGCAGCTCTTAGAGTCATATCCTGTTTTTCAGATAATCTAATTCTACTTCTAAGTAGAAGCTATGGTGAAGTGGCAGGAAAACTTAAAGAAGGATTAATGCCAAGTATTCTAGAAAATACAAAGTCAGAGAAAGCAGAACCTTAGAGAACCTCTTAATAATGTACAACTCAACTTATTGATGTCTCTGTGGTAAAGTACATGAATGGACTGTTTTAGTTTTCTTGCTAATTTTCAAGGGAAAAAAGTGTTCTTTCTCATTGATATAGTCCATTACTAAGATAATGAATGACATTTAGATAAACTGAACTTTTATAACAGGGTTACCTTGCCAGTGTCACCTCCATGGGGGTAATGAGATCCTGGAGAATGAACAGGAGAACCCGTTGGAGATGCAGGAAGGATATTAATGATATCAGGGTCTAGATCATCTCCTGTGTCTAATAAATCAAAGATACCCATTCCATCTGCTCCATCTATGAAGAAGGAAGAAAAAATTAAATACTCCATTTTTCATATCCAACGGTCATTTACAAGAAAGGGTTAAAACAATGGATCTTAGCCAAAATAAGTTAATTTAATCAACATCTACTGAATGTATACCATGTGCCAAGTATTGTGATAAGATACAAATAATCAACTATGCATAAATAAACATGAGACTGCTTTGAATAATGGTCCCTCCCTAAAATGCCCACATCCTAATTTCAGAAACCTGTGAATATGTTAAGAACTCTGCATAGCCTCCAACTAATAAAAATAAATGGAAAAAAAAAAAAAAAGAACTTTGCAGATGTGATCAAACAAAAGGTCTTGAGGTGGGGAGATTATTCTGGATTATCCAGGTGGGTTCAATGTAACCAAAGGGGTCGTAACAAGAGGGTTAAAATATGCTTAGAGTCACTGAAGATGTGAGTGCTTTAACTTGCTGGCACTGAAGATGAAAAAAGGGACCATGAGCAAGAGATGTACATGGTCTCTAGAAGTTGTCAAAGACAAGGAAACAGATTCTCCCTTAGAGCCTCTAGAAAGAATCCACCCTGCAGATGCCTTGACTTTGTATTTATAGCCCAGTAAGAATAATTTTGGACTTCTGATTTCCAGAACTGTAGGAAAATAAGTGTGTGTTGTTTTAGGCCAATAAGCATGTGGTAATTTGTTACAAATAGCAACAGGGAACTAACACAAATGCTGGGAATGAAAATGTATTTAAAATGAGACTGCTGCTGCTACTGCTGCTAAGTCGCTTCACAAATTCCTTAATTCTTTATTATTAAAATATTCAAGTTACTGCATACACATTAAAAGAGGAGAATAACCATTACCCATACTTTTGACTTTAGAGATGTGTCATTTTCTCAGAGAAACAATGGAATATCACTTATTTTCTCTTGTACTAAAATGCGATCTATATAAGTACATCTAGAAAAGTTATAAATTACTATATTATTTTGGTAAATCAAAATAGAAAAGAATATAAAATGACCTGCAAAGTTTACATACAGGTAACTCAACAGTATGTACATAAACTGTACAAATATTTTATGATCAATGTTGCCTTTAACGTAAGCAAACATCAGGGACTTCCCTGGTGGTCCAGTGACTAAGACTCTGAACTCCCAATGCAGGAGTCTGAGTCTGATTCTTATTCAGGAAACTAGTTACCACATGCCACAACTAAGAGTCTGCATGCCATAAACAAGACTCAGTGCAAATTAATTAATCAATTCAAAAAATAAGTAAATATTTATGGGATAATTCACAGCATTAGTTCTGATATCAATAAAGTGGAAGAATGGTATTAGTCTCCTGTAGCAGTTTAACAAATTTCCACAAACTTGTTGAAACAACGAACATTATTTCTTCTAGTTCTGGAGGTCAGAAGTCTAAAATCAGTTTTACTGGGTTGAAATCAAAATGCTAGTCATTAGGCCAGAAATCTAGGTACAGGCAGGGGTATGCTCTCCCTCAAGGATCCAGGGAAAAAATATGTTTCCTTGTCTTTTCTAACATCTATTCCTATTTTCCTTGGCTCAAGCTCTTTCCTCCGTCTTCAAAGTCAGCAGCATAGTCATTTCTCTCTGACTCTGACTTCCTCTGTTGCCACTACACGGTCCTCTCCTCTTTTGTGTACAGTCAAATTTCTCTCTGTCTCTCTCTTCTACGGATATATAAGATTGTATTTCAGGCCCACCTGCATAAGCCAGAGTAATCTCTCCATCTTAGATCTTTTCTCAGATCTGCAAGAGCATGCATATAACGTTAACAGTCACAGGTTTCAGGAACATACACAGGACACAGATGTTTTGAGAGGCATTATCCAGTCTATAATCAGTCAGAATCACCCAGATTTATTTTATATTTGCAAACCTCTAGAGAACAATTCGACTTCCCAGGTGGCTCAGACGCTAAAGCGTCTGCCCGCAATGTGGGAGATCCAGGTTTGATCCCTGGGTCGGGAAGATCCCCTGGAGAAGGAAATGACAACCCACTCCAGTACTCTTGCCTGGAGAATCCCATGGATGGAGGAGCCTGGTGGGCTGCAGTCCACGGGGTTGCAAAGAGTCGGACACAACTGAGAGACTTCACTTTCACTTTTCAGACAACAATTCACTTACCATTGTTGGGATTGAAAGCTAAGTCTAAATTTTCAGTGGTATAAGTAGCTGAAGCTACTTGCACAGAAGCAGAAGTTGGAAACACAAGTATATGAGTACATGATATATCCTGTGGGGTATTAAGCTGAGATGCCTGCATGTTTAGAGTGGTGCTTCTTCCGAATACAGAACCAGTTGACACAGAATCTGAAAAGAAAATGAAAGGTATTTTTTCTTTTAATTAATGAAGAATCAATTTTACATAACATTTAGAAACTTAAGTACATAAAGAATTAAATCTGATATAAACTAAAGATTACTAACCTGGCATAATAACAAAAGAACCTTGGGGTTCCATTGCTACCAAGCAAGCACTGAGAATGCTAGGAGAGTCTGCAGCAGATATACCACACATTCTACACATGTCTTTCAGCCTTTTACTTAGAGACTGCAGGTTTCGACGACTCAGCAAACAGCTCCAATCTGTGGGTATCAACAGTAAATAATAATAATAGTAATACCCAAAATAAAAGCACTGTTAACAACCTAGAGAACAAAAGTTAAAACATAATGGTTTTGAAATTAATGTATTCCTCAAGAGTCATCAAGTCAAAAATCTATTACTGATACGTCTCAACATCTTTTACCCCCTAACTTCAGTATATGCTGGTAACAGTATTTATTGAACGTAGGATGAGTTGACTAATAAGCAGAAAGGGGATAAAACGGAGATGGCAAGAATAGCAGTAATAGCACTTATATAAAATTGGAATAAATTCTCTTAAAATTTGAGTTAGGCCATTTGGGAGCTAGACATATGTGGTTCCCCTTTAAAGAACAAGACAGAAAACTAGGTTTTTATTACCTTTTGCATTTTATTCAGTACCTATTCCTAGATATGATCTGAATAGTATATGAATTAACATAAAACAGAAATTTAACTATTAAATAGTAATAACACAACTTTACCTTTTAATTCTCCATGACCAATCCTTCCCAGACGGCCAATTACAACTCTCCATGGCAATGAACTCATCTGTACAAGTCCTAAGCACCATTCCCAAAGTTTCTGTAGACCAAATCTTCTAGCAGATCCTTTTTTCCGACGAGCTCTGTTGTATGGAATAGAGACAGTCATAAATATTTCTAAAATTCCTATGATGACATTTCAAAAGAGCTTAAATTTGTGAAAAATTGGTTCCTTCATTTTAGTGCTTGACATTTTTTCACAACTCCTAAATAAGAATACATATAAAATTACAGGTTTGGTATGGTAGTTTACATTTTGTTTAATACATGCTAAAATATATACTTAAAATTAAAAACCGTTCACAAATTATCAAAATTCATCAGAAACAGTGCTCTACACCAGAGACTGGCAAGCTTTTTTCTTTAAAGGGCCAATATTTTAAGCTTTGCAGGCCATCAAAACTCTTCTGCAACAACTCAACTCTGCTGCTGCAGCATGAAACGGACAACAGTTACACAAATAGGTGTGGCCAGATACGGCCCCCAAACTGGAGTTTGCCAACCCCTGCTTCATACTTTAAATTGAAAAATATCGAACAAATCCCCCCATACTTCTCAGAACAAACAATGCTATTTTCTGCATGCATGTCCTTTATTAGGCAAGTACATAAGCACTCTCTGGCTGAGCAATAGTAGCTATCATTTGTTGAGTACTTACTATGTATCAAGCAGCATGCCCAATTAACTTATATGTAACACCTCATTTCATCCTAAGAACCCTTATAAGGCAGATAAAATTATCCTCCTGATTTTACAGAAAAGTAAGCTATAGCTCAGTTGGGTAAAGTAATTTTCTCAAGATCACACAGCCAATAAGCCAGGATTGGGATTTTAATTCAGATCGCTATGACTCTAGCACTGGCCCTCTTAACCATCACCTCACTTTTACTTTCAGTAAAATGGCAGCACACCATCTCCGTATTGGGAAGGCAGCATTATTCTCTCTGTTCTCATTCTCATCCATCACAGATCAATGTTTCTATATCTGCTTCTTCAGTGCCACTATAGCCAAATAAGCAAAAAAATTTTTTTTTGGCATATAACCAATTTCTGACCTTAAAACTACAGAATGTTTATAAAAGAAAGAAGAAAATAAAGGAGAGAACCAAAACTGAAAAATCAAGTTACTTCATGGACTTTTCATGTTCTCTTAGGCAATGTTCACTAGCTTTCAAATATGGTATCAATGTGTCTATTAAGTGACAACTCAATACAAGGTTCATCTGCTGTAAACTCTTAGTTACAGCCTTCATGAATAGTCATGATACCTAATTACTATCAAGAAGAATTCTAAAGAGGGCCACCATTTTCAGAAGACACTCCAATATTTAAATAGCTAGTCACTAAGTCTTATCTGACTCTTTGTATCCCTCTGGACTGTAGCCTGCCACGTGCCTCCATTCCAAGGATTTCTCAGGCAACGATACTGGAGTTGGTTGCCATTTCATTTCCCAGGGGATCTTCCTCACCCAGGGATCAAACCCATGTCTCCTGCACTGACAGGTGGATTCTTTACCACTGAGCCACCAGAGAAGCCCAAAATTTTCAGTGAATAAAGTTAATTCAGTTTATTAGGGACTGTATCTTAGATGGTACATGAGAAAAATAAATGTTCTAGAAATAGAAAGCTTTACTGGATTTTAAATTGCAAATGACCTTCTAGTCCCATGTTTCAAAATCTGTTAGCCTAAAATCATTACCTCAAGGTTTATTATATACAATTCAGGGGCTTTAATCTCTTTTGCCTATTTAACAGATTAATCAAAATTATTAATTCCCTTACATAATACAATATAAATATTCACTATAAAAGAAATGAAAAGTACCCATAATCCCAAGACTTAATGTAATGATACATTTAAGAAAATAAAAATACCTGTTTGGAACATCAATGTTAATGATACAAGTTTCTAAAAGTTCTCCATATAGATCTGTGCAAGATGCAAGAATCCATCTTTGATCATGTGATAAACAGTAGCCCACGAAAAGAACATGGTATTTCTGTCCAGCTTCCCCAAAGGTTTCTCCTAGCTCTGTTTGTTTATCCTTCACTGGAGCCAGGATAAAAGGAGGTGTGTAAAGTCGAATACACTCTGGTCTCTGTAGAATAAAACGTTAAGTTACTATGGCACCATACAAGCGCAGAAAAATTTTTTATTGAAAATAAAAACCCATTACAAGATAAGTGGAAAACAAGAACTAAAAAGAAACCTGCACTTAGTTTTGCATAACATCCAAAGTAGTCATTTAATGACTTTGGTTATGGAAAACATACTTACATCGGGACTTTTAAGAGCTGTTTCCATGGCTAAACCTGGACCAAAACCAGTCAATGTCTTCACATTGGTTGATGTTGGAAGTGGTCTCCGACACTGGGTAAAGGCCGAAAAAGCCAGAGATTTTAAATGCTGGGTATAGATTTGTCTATCTTCATGCTTCACAGGCTGCAACAGGTACTGACAGGGAACAATCTAAGAATTAAAGGCAAATATTACAAATGTTAAATTTTTAACAAGAGATAAAAAAAGAATAGTGGGTTTAAAACTCTAAAAAAATTTTATTAGAAAATTTAAACAGAACCTAAGTAAAATAGAGAATTATATTTTCTTATCTAGTATATAGATTTTAATACTCAATTATACTAATGAGTTATGTAAAAATCTTTAAACATTTCTACATAGCAGCTATATTGATTAATACTGCCACTGACTGCCATAATCCTATTGTAGTCTATAAAGAAATAATTCAAATTCTCTGCATACAACTTAATGTGATTTTTCTCTACTTTCACTTTATAACCAGTCTTATTTAGAACTCTAGCTTATATCAGTCCATTCTTGATTTTCTTATTTAAGCCAAAGAATTTAAAAATTAGTTTATATAAAAGTAACACAGGAGAAACATTTACCCTACTTAATGCAATCTTTTTATCCTCCATTATTACTGTGGTATGACTGCAAGTTTATCTTTTATAAACTCTCTAAGATTTCTAATATCATTTAAAATGAAGTCAATAAGATAGAATCTGGCTTTTAGAAAATCAATCTAGATATAGAATAGTAGCTGTGAAATGTCTATCAGGACCAAACTGTTTTAAATAAACTTGTAACATTTATCATTCTTACCTGTACAGAAACAGTATTCTTAATATGAGGAGGAAGAGTCTGGACCATTTCCAGAAAACAACGAAGTAACCCCAAAGTCCATACATTAGAAGAATTAGTGCTCTCATCTTTATTTTCATATGTAAAAGGGTCAATTATATAAACAACAATTGCAGGTGGATAAGTGATTGCATGTGAATCACCATCTGTGGGGATGCCCACTTTGTCCCGATCCATTGTGCTAAAATTTGAAGTAGAAATAAGACAGTTAGGGAAAAAACTGTACTTCACCTTCTTAAAATAGCATCAAAGGAGGTTCTTATCCTCTCCCCATTTTGGGGGTTGGGCGCTATCGAGAGCCTCTCTAGAAATGAGGGACACCGTTACAAACAGAATCATAAATATTCACAATTTCATGGTGTACAAAGACCCTATTAAGAGGTTTGCAATTAAAAGAAACAGAATTCTTAAAACCACAGAGGATAAGAAATGTCAGACAGCGTAGAGCTTATGTGCTAAAACTGAGACAAAAGTCAAGTTAAATGAGCTGCCCAAGATCACAAAGCTGTCTAGAGGCAGAGCTAGACCAAAAAGAAACCAGTTTTCCAGTCTTAGTCAGTGGTCTACTACATTTTTAGAAAATACACATTCATTTCATATTTCATAACTTCACTGGTGATTAAGCTTCATTCTTTGATGGCGGTATGAGTTTTTAAAACTCCAAATCTATAAAGATGGAAGGATCTAGCTGGGTAACTGAGAGTTTGTTTTTAGTCACATTTGTAACTTTGGGGAAAACTGCAAGTGGGAGCTGAAAGACATAATCAGGCTCAGGTTAACCTAACCTATAAATCAAAAGGGAATACCTTCTTCATAAAAGGAACAGAGCTGCCATCATCATTGTTGTTGTTAAAAATAACTAATGTGATTGGAAGCATTTGCTGAGGCACACAATGTACATCATATCCTTCTGCTCCCAGTTTACAGATAAGAAAACACTGGCTCAAAAAGGTTAGGTAACTTTCCTAAAGTGATATAGCCAGTAAACAACAGAGCGAGGATTCAAACCCTGATATAACTCTTATGCCTCTGAACAGGGTCATTCAATAGTGACTTATAGATCACTGCAATGATTTGCACATAATTGACAATTATGTCACAGAATAGTCTCAAACATCACAGGACAACTGGACTAGACAGTTTTCAAAGTCTTCATTCCCACTCTGAGATAATATGATAAAGACTGTATGAAGAGTCTTCATCATAATTTTATAGGTAAAATATTCAACATTAAAAACTAAAATTTCAAGGGTAAGAACAAAGGCTCTTCTATATTCTTATTCAGACAGAAGCGGCATATATTTATATTTCTGCAAAATTAGTACATTTAAAGATACCTTTCAGACACATCAGGATGTGGCTGAGTGGGAACCGAAGATGACTCTCCAGAAATGCCAGCTGTTTGTAGAGCTGAGGGAGGCTGCCCTCCTAGCTGGCTGTTCGGAACTGTACTTGCTTGTGTAGACATGGATCCCGTAGCACTACTGTTCATAGTGCCGAAAGGTGGAAATGAAGGTAGTTTATTTGATGACATTCCACTATTCAGGTTGGAGGACAACGAAGAGGAAGCTGAAGCTGTGGTTAAGGTTGAGTTAGCTGTGGCAACTGAAGAAGACATTGCAACACCTGAAGTCACTGTCATAGTGCCGCTCACTGCGGAGGCCAGGGTGGCAGATGGAGCATTGGCGCTTCCAGTACTCGCCATCTGAGGTGGCGTAATCAAAGACTGACTTGAAGGGGCAACTAAATTTGGCTGGGAAAGCAGAGAGCTGTCCAATGGCTGGGAAGCAAGATAAGGACCTAAAGATAATAAAAACAAGCAGGATATTTAATTCTTTATTTCACTAATTGGTTCTTTATTTACTATGTGAATAATAACTAGTGGACACTTTTTTAGTAATTACCCTCTCCCTAAGTTGCCTGCTAACAGTGTAGCATACACTAGCTTACTATTTCCCCTAGAAAGTGACAAAAATGAATTCTGAGTGGAATTGAAAACCACTTTCAACTGAAAAACCAACAGATACAAAATAAAAAAATGATTTCCATGAACTATCCAGCAAAATTTCACTAAACCATTGAAGAGTTCCCTGGTCACAAGTTGAAAAGTGACTATACTGGGGACTAATTAAATATAAAACAGAGGGGTTCAAATTAAGGGGTTCAAATG
This sequence comes from Odocoileus virginianus, assembly GCF_023699985.2. Lineage (NCBI taxonomy): Eukaryota > Metazoa > Chordata > Mammalia > Artiodactyla > Cervidae > Odocoileus > Odocoileus virginianus. Next base: position 10,213,045 of record NC_069690.1, on the reverse strand, counting down.
ATAGGAATGTCTAATGAGGTTCAATGTTTTGGTTCTGTGTCTCTTTGGATTAAGTCTAAAGTAAGTCCACTGATATTTAATTAAGGGTTTTAAAAACAAGTCTCAATAACTGTCATTTTAATTCCAACAAAGAACTATCTTTTGATATTACAGAGGGAACTACAAGTTGTTTTTATCTCTAAACCATTAAGAAATCAGAATCTTAATGTTAATAAACTTAAACAAAAAACACATATCTTCCTACTTGATAGGAGCCCTATTGCAGTGATCAAATTTTTTTCTGTAAAGGATCAGATAGTAAATACTTTTGGCTTTGCAAGTTACACAGTCTCTGTCACTACTACTTAGCTATGATTTTAATAGCACAAAAGGAGGCCCAGACAACCTGTAAATAAATGAATGGCTGTGTTCCATTAAAATATTATTTACAAAAAGTTGGTTGACTGGGTCATACTTTGCTAAAATTGGCCTTATACAACAAATATAAATTCAATACCTAGGTCATATCTGCAGACTTGTGCATAAAGCTTGAGTTTAGAAAATGCTTCACTGTTACCATCAGCTGCCTGAGAAAACCATTCTGCTACCAACTTTTCTGATAGTTTCTTTGATGCAGTAGATCCAACTCTCATGATCCCATCCGTCAGTAATCGAGAAATAGGTCTATGCTGACCCAATCGACAAGACTATAAATATACACACAGAAATCAGAATTAGTGAATTTGCTATATTTTTTTTAGTACATATCATAAACTAAAGCATTGAAGCTATTTAAAAAATAAGCTTTATCATTTATAATTAACATTTGGAATAAAAATATCAAAGGAGAAAAAGCACCATAGGTCTTTATGCTTTTTACATTAGAAATCCATTAAATTTCTATCAAAGTTATCTCCAATGAAATAAAACACCTAGATAATAATTAAATAGCACTAAAACCACGTACTTTGAATAACAAAAATCTGCAGCCATTTTAAGTTGTATAACTATTTCAAATCATGTATATAACTACAAATATCCAGCTCTCCCTCCAATTCTGTTGGCCACTATGGTTTTTTATAGGAAGTCCAATTCCAAATAGGTTTGCAACACTGGGTTACGAAAATTTATGACAAAGAATTTCTTTACTGTAAGAATTTCAAAGGCTTTAATAATCTAACATGTATAATGAATCTCTAAAAGGTAAACAGATACACAATGTCTCCCCAAAACCATCTAATTATGGAATTTTTTTCTCGGAAGATTTTGCAGGACTAGTGTTCTAAATAACACTCTTTGGAAGTACTTACTTTTACAAGACACATTACAGACACCTTGCAATTATTAAGTAGAACATTAATGAGGAATGAAACTGGCACAAAATAATGATTCAGATTGTAAAAGAAATTTTAAAGACTAGACTTCCAAGTATTTGTAGGAAAAGGAAAATACCATTGGTCCTTCATATTCTTAGGTTCCGCAACCACAGATTCAACCAACCATGGATCAAAAATATTAAAAAAAAAAAAAAAAAACAAAAAAGTTCCAAAAAGCAAAACTTGAATTCCCACATCTGCAACTACTTACATAGCATTAGATATTGTAAGTAATCCAGAGAAGATTTAAAGTATAAGTGAGGATGTGTGTAGATTATATACAAATACTATGACACTTTATATAGGAGATTGGGCATCCATAGATTTTGGTATCTGCAAGGGATCCTAGAATCAATACCCTCAGGATACTCAGGAATGACTATAAAATGAAGACTTTATGTTCCAGAGTACTTAAAATTTATAATCATTGCTCTCAATGATCAATACAACATAAGAATTATAACTTAAAAGACCAGCCAAGAATTTCAGAAAGAAAATGAGTCTTAGAGAGGCCTATCATAGCTGTATTTTACAATGAGCAAAGTAAGAACCTGAGGTCCTGGAGAATTAAGACAATAATTCTTTTTTTTAAGACTAGAATTTTTTTAAATGTAATTTTTTTCCTAGCCAGTTAACAACATTACCCTTTCCTTCAGAAAAAGATTATCTTAAATGTGATGTATATGCACCCAATGTTTTCCCCTCAGTATAGCAACTTCCACTGTGAGTCATGGCACACACATCTAACAAAGGATCTGGGTCAAAGCTGTAAAGAATGTAACCTGCTGGTACAAGAACTAAACATCTAGCCTGACATCATTATTCTTCTTTACCAATCAACTGAAATATTCAGTATATTTTATATATAAACATACAAATCATAAGGTGTTCTAAAACGACCTTTTAAAGCACCTACCTCATATATTGCAGTAAGATCTCTAAAAAAGCTTTTGGCTCCATTTAACAAGGCTTCATTTTCTGGACAGAGTACAACATAGGCTATATCTCTTTGAGATCCATAGGGTTCCAGCATAAGTCTCTCCCAATAAGGGAGAGCAAATGGAGAAAGCACCAGAAAATCAAAATCATAACCCAACAAAAACGTGGGGATTGGCAGTGGTTCTGGGGATTCATCAGTTCCTAAATAAGAAAAGACATATTTTAAGAAAAGATCTAAAAGAGGAACATTTAAATGTCAAGAGTTAGTGAAGTTATTATTAGCAGTAAAAATATTAAGTTAAAGACAAAAATGCCTAAAAGTCAGTGATTGAGACTTTTACAGTTAGAAATTTACTAAACAATCTGTATGAAACATGTGACTTACAACTTCACTTAAATGAAAAAAACTAATTTGGGTGAAAAACTTATCAGTACAAAAGAAAATATGGGAGGCAGAGCTTTTTAAAATATTAGTTTCAGGTGTACAACATAGTGATTTCACATTTTTATACATTATAAAGTAATCACCAAAATAAGATCTGTTATTATTCGTTACCACACAAAGTTGTTATAATTTTACTGACTGAATTCCCCATGTGTACATTACAACCCCATGACTTATTTATTTTATAGTTGGAAGTTTGTACCTGTTAATCCCTTTCAACCAATATCATCATCATTTTATTTTGAATAAATTTAGACTAGAGAAAATCTTTGCAGGCATAATGTAAAACCCGTACATTTATAAACCGATCAATCTGGACTTCTCTGGTGGTCCAGTAGTCAAGAATCCACCTGCCAGTGCAGGGGACGTGGGTTCAATCCCTGGTCTGAGAATATTCCACATGCCAGGGGGCAACAAGCCCATGTGTTACAACTACTGAAGCCCACGCACCTAGAGCCCATGCTCTGTAACAAGAGAAACCACAGCAATGAGAAGCCTGCACACCACAACTAGAGAGTAACCCCACTCACTGCAACTAGATAAAAGTCCACACGCAGCAATGAAGAAACAGCAAGGGCAAAAATTAATAATGAAAATGAAATTTAAAACTAAAAAATAATAAAAATGATTAATCTGACAATATAAATTTTAAATTGTGGCATGAAAAAAACACTACTAACAAAGCCAAACAATTAAAAACAAAATGGAAGAAAAGATTTGCAACACATATAACAAAAGGTTAATTCCCTTACCATAGAAAGGGAACTTATAAATCCATAAGAAAATGATCAACATCATAAGAGAAATATGGGCAAAGGATATGAACAAAGTTCACAAAATCCAGAAATATCAAAGTTAACAAAACCCAGAAATACCTCTTACACATAAAAAGATGCTCAATCTCATTAAGAGCAAGGAATTTAAAATAATTAATAGCAAGTGCTACGTGCCAGATAATGTTCAAAGATCTTTACATATATTAAGTAACTTAATCCCATGAAAACCATGAGGCAGACACCAATATTAACTTGATTTCAGAGGTGAGAAAGCAGGAATAGAAGAGTTAATAACTTGTCCAGTGTCACACAAGAAGTGGCACAGATGGGATTAGAATTTAGGAAATCTACCCTTACAGTCTGTACCATTCTACCATTCAAACTATAAAGAAACACACCATTTTCTCCGATCTACTCAGCACCTTACTGGCAAAGGTTTGGGGAAACAGGCATTTTATTGGTGGGAGTTTAGACTGCTATGCCAAGGAGCAATTTGGCAATACTTTTTTTTTAAAAAAAATACACACAGGCTTTAAGCCAGGGATTACGTACATTATAGAAAAATAGTTGTAATGATAACGATGTAATCAATATATATCCATAAACAGTAGACTGATAAAAATTACATCATGTGTAAAGAATAAGGGAATATATGCAGCCTTAAAAAAAAAAGAGAGACAGCTCCTTATGTTACTGATCAGTAAGGTGCAGTACTCTGTGTCTACCATTTTGACTTTTAAAAACAATGTAAAAATACTAAAACAACAAATGCTGGAGAGAGTACGGAGAAAAGGGAACCCTGCTACATTGTATGTGGGAATGCAAACTGGTATAACCATTATGGAGAACAATATGAAAGGTCCTCAAAAAACTTAGAAATACCATATGATCCAGCAATCCCACTCCTGAGCATGTATCTGGAGAAAATCATAATCCCAAAGGATACATGCACCCCAGTGTTCATGGCAGCACTATTTACAACAGCCGAGGCATGGAAGCAATCTAAATGTCCATTGAAAAAGAAATGGATAAAGAAGACATGGTACAAATATTGTTGTTTAGTTGCTAAGTCGTGTCTGACTCTTTGCAACCCTATGGACTATAGCCCACCAGGCTCCTCTGTCCATGAGATTCTCAGGCAAGAATACTGGCGTTAAAAAGAAAAAAAAAAAAAAAAGAAAAGAATATGGGAGTGGATTGCCATTTCCTTCTCCAGAGGATCTTCCTGACCAGGGATCGAACCTGGGTCTCCTGTGTGGCAGGCAGATTCTCTACCACTGACCTACTTGGGAAGCTCAGTACATATATATACAATGGAACGCGTGTGTGCTGTGTGCTAAGTCGCTTCAGTCATGTCTGACTCTGTGCAACCCTATGGACCGTAGCCCGCCAGGCTCCTCTGTCCACAGGATTCTCCAGGTAAGAATACTGGAGTAGGCTGCCATGCCCTTCTCCAGGGGACCTTTCCAACCCAGGGATTGAACCCAGATCTCTTATGTCTCCTGCACTGGCAAGTGGGTTCTTTACCTCTAGTGCCACCGGGAAAGCCCTACAATGGGAATATTACTCAGCAATAAAAAAGAATGAAAGAATCCCATTTGCAGCAACATGCGTGGACCTAGAAATTATTATACTAAATAAGTCAGGCAGAGAAAGACAAATATCATATGATATTACTCAGCTATGGCGTCTACTTAAAAAAGATACAAATCAACTTATTTGCAAAAACAGAAACATACTTATATATGTTGAAAACAAACTTACCATTACTAAAGGGGAAATGGAGGGGGTAGGGATAAATCGGAAGCTTGTGATATACACACTACTATACATAATCAACAAGGACCTACTATATAACCCCACTCAAGATTCTGTGATGATCTATATGAGAAAAGAATCTAAAAAAGAATAAATATATGTATAACTGAATCATATTGTTGCACACCTGAAACTAACACATTGTAAACCAACTATATGCCAATAAAATTATTTTTAAAAAAACAGAAAAAAATTAAAAGAAACTAAAAGTACTATCATTAAACTGCAGTTTTCACTGAGTATCAAGTTTTTTTTGTTTTTTTTTTTTATAATTGCATCTTTGTTGTTGCACACAGGCTTTCTCTAATTGCAGCGAGCGGGAGTTACTCTAGTTGTAGTGCATAGGATTCTCATTGCAATGGTTTCTCTTGTTGCAGAGCATGGACTCTAGGCACCTGGACTTCCATAGTTGCCGGTCACAGGCTCTAGAGTGCTAGCTTATGTGCTTAGTTGCTCTGTGGCTTGTGGGATCTTCAAGGACCAGGGATAGAACCTGTGTCCTCTGCACTGGCAGGCAGGTTCTTAACCACTGAGTCACCAGGGAAGCCCGGAGTATCTTTTTTTTTTTAATGAAATTTAAATTATTTACCCATTAATAAAAGGAGGAAAAGGAAAATATGAGCAAATCTACTACTTCTGTACATGATGCATTCTAAAACCATGCAAAAAAGTCAAGGATTTCAATGCTAAAAACTGTTATTCCAAATATATTTTAAAGTTCCAATTACATCTCACCTTTCACAGACAATTTTTTCCCCTCTAGAGACAATGTTCAACAGATAGTTTAAGTATTTTGAATACTTAATACATTACAGTTGATCACAAATCTACTGTGTACTACGTGGGAGTTACTCTCGTCACAACTGGCAAATTTCATGGTTTTTTTTTTTTCTAAAGGAAGACCTTTGGGCCTCTTATCACTAGCATTATCCTTTTCTTTTTATCTCATTTTTCATTCAATTTTGTATGTAAAATGGTAACTTACAAGAAAAGTAGTATATCAATCCTTTTAAAAAACTTGGCATTATGATTCTTTCTTAGCATAGAATCTTACTGGTCAGTGTAACATGTAAGAGCAAGCTGTTCTTTCTAAAGTGAGGTTGCAAAATTCAGTAAACTGAATGCTGAAAATGTTTCAAGTGAGGAAGGCTGAGATTGACCACAATGGCCTTAAATCAAGCATATGGCACAGAAATAAGGAAGATAAACATGCTTATTAAAGTTGGGTAAAGATACTGAGAACTGATATGAAATAAGTCAATACATATGATTGTAAATTACTTACCATAAGAGCCTCGGCCAGCCATTTTATGAAATTGTTGCCAAGTGAGAGGACCTTGAACCCCCCAAGGCCTTACTGTTCTTTTTTTCTGAATAGCATCCTGAAGAACTGGCTGAAGCGATAGGAGCATTCGAAGTATATCCTGTGAGCACTGCACACTCACATCTACAACCATTAAAAAAAGAATTGCTATTGTCAACACACAAAAAATTTTAAGATAACAAGAAATCCATCTAGGAAAGTAAGTTCAGCTCTACATCACCAAGATCAAGCATCTGCTTGTGTTTTTTTTTTCTTTCATTTATTTTTAGTTGGAGGTTAATTACTTTACAATATTATAGTGGTTTTTGCCATACATTGACATGAATCAGCCGTGGATTTACATGTGTTCCCCATCCCGATCCCCCCTCCCACCTCCCTCCCCATCCCATCCCTCTGGGTCATCCGAGTGCACCAACCCTGAGCACTTCTCTCATGCATCAAACCTGGACTGGCAAACTGTTTCACAGTTGATAATAAACATGTTTCAGTGCTATTCTCTCAGATCATCCCACCCTCGCCTTCTCCCACAGAGTCCAAAAGTCTGTTCTCTACATCTGTGTCTCTTTTTCTGTCCTGCATATAGGGTTATCGTTACCATCTTTCTAAATTCCATATATATAAGCATCTGCTTGTATAGAGAACTATATTAAGTTCTATCTAAAATGATCTGTGCGTGCATGCTAAGTCATTTCAGTTGTGTCCGCCTCTTTGCAACCCTAAAGACTGCGGCCTGCCAGGATCCCATCCATGGGATTCCCCAGGCAAGAATACTGGAGGGGCTGCCATGCCCTCCTCCAGGGGATCTTCCTGAACCAGGGACTGCACCCAAGTCTCTTATGTCTCCTGCATTCACGGGCAGGTTCTTTATCACTAGAATCACCTACAGAGATGATTTTTCTAGGTATTTAAAACCAAGAAGAAACATAATAAAATACTTATCGTAACTTTATAAAGTCATTCATTAGCTCATTAACCGATTTATAAGTCAAATCAATTTCTTCCTTTTTGCATTTATTTTGATTTTCTTTGGTTCTCATAGGTACCTTAGTAGAAAGAACACTACCTCATACAGAAATGGGTTATTAATTATCCACTTTATATAACTCTACTTTGGTAAAAAGATCAGATAGATAACACTGGTTACAATGATTAAAGTTTAATTTGTGAAAAATAGTAAACTATAACAATTCTAAAGTATACAATTTGCATAGTAACAGATAAACTTGTTCACACTGCTAGATAGTGTCATAATTCCCACACATACTTTATAAACCTAGACTTAAATACCCACACATATTTTTATAAACCTAGATTTAATAGATTTACAGATTATCAAATTATTATGATCCACATTTCTGACCAACTATCAGAATGGATATGAAAGGTGATGCTCTTAAACATAAAATGACTTTTTAAAAAACCATGAAATCTTCCTAATATAATTAATCTGTCCCTTGAGCATGGTTCAGTTGTATCATTAAATCTTCTTTGAGCACTCTGTTACATTAAATCATTCAACTTTAATTCATTATTATTATTGCCTACTTTATAATTTCTTGCTTTAATTCCCTCTATTTATAAATAGTGTACAGAATCAGAAATAATTTCAGATATACTGTTGAATAATTATTATACTTCATAAACTAGTATATACATAACAAAAATACTATTTAAAAGTGATAAGAGCTATTTAGAGTGGACTGATAATACACTACTAAATAAAAAACAGGTTTTAAAACTGGAAGATATTTTACACAAATAGAACTGTGTATTGATATGTGTTTACATAAAATCTAGAAAAAGCTGTCACTGGCTAAGGTTGTTTATCATAATCAAATGGGGAACTTTTATAATACAGAGCTTACCCTGAGAAATTCTGATCTGAGTAAAGTTCAGGAATTTACAGTTTGATTTTTAATTCAGAGAGATTCTCATTCACAATCTTTCATTGCAGATAATCTGAAAACTTTTAGGGAATGGGATTTTGATCTGAAGAAATTGCCAAACATTAAAATGAGAAAAGTCTGTGCTAGCGATGCGGTGCCCAAGAAGTGTAAGAAGAAAGCTGTGACAGCTGTAGACAGAGATTTAGGGGAATTGGAACTGAAAGATGAGTCAAGTGACACAGACGAGGAAATGACTGCGGTGGCCTAAGTGTCTTTGCTTGAGTGGAAAATAAATAATTTGAGAACTTCCAAAAAAAAAATAAATAAAAATAAAAAACATATAACAAAGACCTACTATGGTTCAGGAATTATGCTAGCTGCTGGGAATACTGTGAAATACATTCTTATCCATGTCTTCAGGGATCTTACCATCTTGTGGGGAGGAATGCATGAAAAAGAATATAACTGCATATTATGACAAGTGCAAAGTCTCAAAGCTGAAATCTGGTTGGAAAGCAATGGTTTTAGAATATATTAATTTTTAAGAGTGATCATGAAGAATAGATATTCTGTTGAGTAGAACAGAAATAAGCATCCAGAAATAAAACTTCGTATTTACAGTCAATTGATTTTTGACAAAGGTGCCAACACAATTTAATGTGAAAAGATAGTCTTTTCAACAAGCGGTTCTAGGGCAATTGGATATTCATGTGCAAAAGAATAAAACTGAAACTCTTCCTTACATGATATAACAAAGTTAATTCAGAATGGATCATAGATGTAAATATGTGATAAAACAATAAAACTCATAGAAAAAAAATAGAAGTTTTCATGACTTAGGATTAAAGTCTTTTTAGATATGGCACCAAAAGTACAAACCAAAAGTACAAACCAAAAAGTACAAGAGAGAGTAATACACTGAACTTCATCAAAATTAAAAACTCTTCTGCTTCAAATGACACCATCAAGAAAGTGAAAAGACAAACCAGAGAAAAGGAGAAAATACGTGCAGATGTTAAGAAACTTATATCTAAAAGATATAAAGAACACTCATAACTCAATAATGAAAAGACCAAAAAACCTAACTTAAAAATTGGCAAAGGATCTGAAAAGACATTTCTCCAAAGAAAAAATACAAACAGGCAATAAACACATGAAAAGACACTCAGGATCATTAGTCATTAGGGAAATGCAAATCAAAATGATAATGAGATAATACTTCACAATCCAGTATGATGATGATGATGATGGTAATAATTACAAATGCATGATGACAAGTGTTAATGAGAATGTGGAAAGTGGAACCCTCACACACTGCAATGGGAATGTAAAAGGGAGCAGCTGCTTTAGAAAAGAGTCTGGCAATTTCTCAGAAGGTAAAAGAGAATTATCAAGTTCACTCAAGACTAATAAAAATATGTTTACACAAAAACTTGTACACAAATGTTCAGTGTATCATTATTCATATCAGCCAAAGAGGGGAAACAATCCAAATGCCCATCAACAGATGAATGGGTAAATAAAATGTGGTATATGCATAAATAGAATCTTATTTGGCAATAAAAATGAATTAAGTACTAACCCATGCTAAAACCTGGATGAACCCTAAAAAATTACCCTAAGTAAAAGAAGTCAATCACAAAAGACTATATAGCGTAAAATATTATTTACATGGAATATATAAGAGAGGCAAATCTATAAAGACAGAAAGTAGACTGGTAGTTGCCCAGTGCAAGGAGGGGGTGGTTGGAGGAAAACAGGAGTGATCGCTAATAAATACAGATTTTGGTGATGATGAAAATGTCCTAAAATTGATTGTGGTGATGGCTACACAAGTCTGTGCTAACTAAAAACCATTCAGTTGTTCACGTCAAAAGGATGAATTGTATGATATGCCAAAGTTGCTTAGAGATGAGTGATCATGCAGTGGTGTAATGATGGGGCTGGGGCAATTTTTACGTCTATTCATCTATATTAGATTCTTAACTTTCTTTTCAGAAAGTATGTATTTTTTATAATTAGAACAAAGCTTTTCCCATTTTGAGAAAAATAAACATTACCATTAAATTAAGAACTCTTAATTCTAACAAATATTTCAACACCTTGGACTTCTGGACATCTACTACCTGCCATCTACTATCAGGTACTATTTTAGGTATTTGGACATAACAAACAAAACAGACAAAAATCTTTTCTTGTACACAGAACTTGCACAGAGGGAACTTAATGGGGTGAGAGATAATAATTAATACATTATGCAATATGCTTAGAAGGTAATAAGCAAACACTAGGGGGAGAAACACTAGGAGGAGGAGGCCATCTCATGTGAAGAGTTGACTCATTGGAAAAGACCCTGATGCTGGGAGGGATTAGGGGCGGGAGAAGGGGACGACAGAGGATGAGATGGCTGGATGGCATCACCAACTCGATGGACATGGGTTTGAGTAAGCTCCGGGAGTTGGTGGTGGACAGGGAGGCCTGGTGTGCTGCGATTCATGGGGTTGCAGAGTCGGACACGACTGAGTGACTGAACTGAACTGAACTGAACAGAGGGGGAGAAAGCAAAAGGAGCAGTATGGAGAAGATAAAGAGTGGTTTGCAATTTTACACTAAGATGACTTCTGACAAAAGTAAAGAGATAAGAGCGTTATTCATGTAAATACCTGGAAGAACAGGTATTCTGTCCCAAGCAAAAGAAACAATCGGGGCAAAGGTACTAGTGTATTAAATAGGAGCTTGCTACTATTTAATGAAGCTGTTATGATTTAATGAAAAAGTACTCCAAGATTGCAAATTTAGGTTTTATAGCATGTCTTTGTATTGAAACTTTAAATTGAAATATAAAGCTATTTCTTGTTTTGAATTATTTTCTCAGTGTAAGTCCTTAGGATAAAACCCATCTTCATGGCTGCAGAGTTGTCTGCCATGTCAGTCCTTGTTGTGATAAACACAGCACTCCCTAGGTAAACCACCCAGTAACGCCACTGTTGCTGTTGTTCAGCTGCTCAGTCGTGCCAGACTCTGTAGCCGCACGGACTGCAGCACACCAGGCTTCCCTGTCCTTCACCATCTCCCAGAGTTTGCTCAAACTCATGTCCATTGAGTAAATGATGCCATTCAACCATCTCACTCTCTGTCATCCCCTTCTCCTCCTGCCCTCAATCTTTCCCAGCATCAGGGTCTTCTCCAGTCAGTCAGCTCTTTGCGTCAGGTGGCCAAAGTACTGGAGCTTCAGCTTCAGCATCAGTCCTTCCAATGAATACTTAGGGTTAATTTCCTTCAGGACTGACTGATTAGATCTCCTTGCTGTTCAAGGGACTCTCAACAGTCTTCTCCAGCACCACAATTCAAAAACATCAGTTCTTTGGCACTCAACCTTCTTTGCAGTCAAACTTTCACATCCATACATCATTAGTGGAAAAAACCGTAGCTTTGACTATATGGACTTTTGTCAGCAAACTGGTAGTCTGCTTTTTAATATGCTGTCTAGGTTGGTCATAGCTTGTCTTCCAAGGACCAAGCGTCTTTTAATTCCATGGCTGCAGTCATCATCTGCAGTGATTTTGGAGCCCGAGAAAATAATCTGTCACTGTTTCCCCATCTATTTGCCATGAAGTGACGGGACCAAATGCCATAATCTTTGTTTTTTGAATGTTGAGTTTTAAGCCAGCAAACTCCTCTATCACCTCCATCAAGAGGCTCTTTAGTTCCTCTTCACTTTCTGCTATAGGGTGGTGTCATCTGCGTATCTGAGGTTGTTGACATTTCTCCCAGCAATCTTGATTTCAGCTTGCATTTCATCCAGCCTGGGATTTCGCATGATGTACTCTGCATATGTTTCTGTTTCTGCTTTACTGACTATGCCCAAGCCTTTGACTGCGTGGATCACAATAAACTGTGGAAAATTCCAAAAGAGATGTGAATACCAGACCACCTGACCTGCCTCTTGAGAAACCTGTATGCAGGTCAGGAAGCAACAGTTAGAACTGGACATGGAACAACAGACTGGTTCCAAATAGGAAAAGGAGTACGTCAAGTCTGTATATTGTCACCCTGCTTATTTAACTTATATGCAGAGTACACCATGAGAAATGCTGGGCTGGAGGAAGCAGAGGGTGCAATCAAGATTGCCAGGAGAAATATCAATAACCTCAGTTATGCAGATGACACCACCCTTATGGTAGAAAGTGAAGAGGAACTAAAAAGCCTCTTGATGAAGGTGAAAGAGGAGAGTGAAAAAGTTGGCTTAAAGCTCAATATTCAGAAAACTAAGATCATGGCATTTGGTCCCATCACTTCATGGCAAATAGATGGGGAAACAGTGGCTGACTTTATTTTTCTGTGCTCCAAAATCACTGCAGATGGTGACTGCAGCCATGAAATTAAGACGCTTACTCCTTGGAAGGAAAGTTATGACCAATCTAGACAGCATATTGAAAAGCAGAGACATTACTTTTTCATTCAGCTACACAGTTTAAAACACTGATAGGTGCCATGGAGGTGTCATGTCCTCAGTCATGTCCAACTCTTTGCGACCCCATGGAGGAGGGGTTGCGACCCCCTAACAGGCTCCTCTGTCCATGGAATTTTCCAGGCATGAATACTAGAGTGGCTTGCAATTTCCTCCTCCAAGGGATCTTCCCAATCCAGGGATCAAACCCGCGTCTCTTATGTCTTCTGCATTGCAGGTGGATTCTTTACCCACTGAGCTATCACTGGGAAGCCTCAAAACACTGATAACACACACACAAAAAAATTTTTAATCTCTATCCCCAACCACTCTTCTCAATTTAAAACTTGTATTTCCAAATATGCACTTGGATAAGTAAGGATCATCTTATTTCTTTGCTCAAAACTGTCCTAGCCATCTCGGAATAAACTATAAAGGCCACAGTTAAACATGGTGCATCAGACTCCACATGACATTGGTGCTCAGCCATCTCTTAGACTTCCAACTGCTACCAGTCCCCCCATCGCCCAACTCATTCCAACAACAGTGCCTCTTTACTGTTTCTCAAACATTAAGCACATTACTCGCGGTCTCTGCACTCTCTGCAAACACCTCTTTCGTTTAGCCACACAGCTCACATTCCCCGTCTCTATGTAGGTCTTTGCTCAAATGCTGTCCCTCAGTAACATCTTCTCTAAACATACCTCTAAAGTAACACATTTCTGTCCTGTCTTTTCCCACTCCTTTCCCTGCTTTTCCCTCAAAGCAGTTGTCACCATATAATTACTTTCATTTAAATTTGTTATTTTGAGTCTTATAGGCTCAGAAAGGGCAGGAAATACGTTTGCTTTAATACTGTAGTTTATAAAGGAACAGTCCCTGGCACATACTAGTTGCTCAATAAACATTTAATGAGTGAAAGAATCCTGAACAAAGCAGACAACCAGCAATTTTCTGCTAATTAACATGTGCAAAGTACCTTTTATACTCCTACACAAGTACATAATTACAGACTTATAATAACCATACTTTTGTTGCTGAAATTAAACTAAACTACTCGGAAGTTCTTCCTTTAAAAGTGTCATTCTTGAAGGAGTTTTAAGTGCACATTTAAGTGTCTATCAGCTAAATGGGAAACTGTCTTTATTACCCTTTCTTAAGAAGAAAAAGTCATACAACTAAAACAAAATGGAAAAATTACTTCATTAGCATACTTACCATTTCTTTTGGACCAGGGGTGTAAGCATGAACTTTTCACAAGTGCTTCATCAACTTTGCCTCCTGACATGTTATCCATGAACTGACGCCCATGTTCCAATGCAAGGTAGCAGTCATTGCAACAGTCCCGCTCTTCAACACGTACCCAATTGTTAGTTACACCAATTTTGGGAAAGGGATCTTGGTCTGCAGCTCCAAAAGGTGAAAATAAATTAGTGCACTGATCTTGTAGCAATAGTATCAATTCATCAGGCAATTTTTCGGATTCCTTTAGTCCTCCATTAACATGTTCAGCAGAAGTAGCCCTGAGAGCTTCAAAACGTTTTTCTGCTTCTTTGCCACATTCTGTGTTGCGTCCTATGATATCTAGTTCATCTTCTAGAAATAATCCTGAATTGTTTCCGAATTTCCTGTTCATGACAGCACTGAAGCCACAAGTACACCTATACTGTGCTTCCTGTGTTGGATCTGGAATGTAAACTCCAACATCGGCACCCTTGATATTCATGTTGCAAACACAGATACAGCAACTATCAAAGTTACAGTCTTTAAACAAATTCATAACTGATTCTGAAAGAATGAGGTTTACATAAAGACTGTGTGCTTCAGGGATGGAAGGAACAGTTGCAGGTTCAACAGAATTAAGGGGTCTGCAGGTGGATGGGGTGGAGGCTGGTGAATATAAGTCTGAATTTTCATATTTGACTGAACCTTGAGCACTAGCCGGTCCACCAGCTCCACGAGGAGTCCTTGGAGTCCTTGGGGTCCTTGGAGTTGGAAACCTAGGGGTAGACGGAGAAGGAAGAATTCCTGCTCCACTGTTACTAGGAGGTGCACTGCTAGGAGGCATCCCAAAGGAAGTATGAGTTTGAGGTGTGTAAGCAGGGCCATATTCTTGATCCATAGTACTTCCATCACTAGCATCATCAGGGGAAAAGAAAATAAAAAAACATACATAAAGGAACATATTAGTAAGGTGAAATACAACTAGAGATTTCCCAAATATTTCTCAGTAACACTGAAAATTATGAAAACACAATTGGTCCAAAAATTGTAAGTACAATTAAAATATATGTTTGGTTAATATATCCACTCCAGGTGATTGTTGTGTGGTAAAATCCAACTAATTAGTTCTATTATAAATAAATAAAATTTGTATATAACTGTTCCACATTTATATATCCATGATTACTATCTTTACAGTTCTTGTACTAGGAATACTCACACTTCATTGATTCTAAGATGCCACTAACTGTTTAAAAAAAACACCTGATTTTAGAGATGTTTATGGGTAGAAAAGGACAGTAGCAATTTTAAGATGTTACCAATTATAAGACACCCCAATTTCAGAGATATTTTAAAATACAAAGTTTTCTGGTCTTTAGTGTTCCAATACTCTACTTTAACCATATCAAACACCATTATAAACTATTAATCAGAAAATGATTTAAAAAAATTATCAAAAACCAGTATCTTTTTCCAGATACCAATATACTAGGTGTTAATGATGAAAAAAAAGTAAAGCTACACAAGTATTCATATACTATACCAATCATATAAATTTAAATCATACCCCTCTTTGATGAATGGCATTGTAGGCCCTGAAGAAAGCAATTCTAACTTTCCAACAGTCCAGCTCTGACGGTAAATACACTCTTCTGGCAATTTGATAGGAGGCAGACACTGGCTTGGTAGAGTTTTTAGAGGTGCAAACATGGAACATCCCACTAGAACTTGACAATTTTCAGGCTTATACACATAAGAAAAATCCTATAATATAAACAACACGATTTTCAGCATCTTGTCTTTCAAGGGAAAACAAAAACACAAAACAAAGTAACTCTAACTTTTCTTTTTTAAACAGAATAATAAAATGTAAATATAGTTCTACTCTTTCATTATGAGAGGATTTTTGAATATGGCAGTAAACCAATTCTATATAAAAATGTAGAAGTGAATTATTTTTCTAGAAAAATAAAATACTTACTTTAATTTCAGAAGGTTTGGGGCTACAGAATCCTTCATCAACCTCAATTTTGAACTGCGCTCCTATACTAGAACTATTTCCTTCTAGAACAGTTCCTCCAGGTGTTGTATCCATACTACCATATTCTTTATTATTCATATTCATTGGGGAAAATCCCATAATATGTTGTTCCAGTGATGGTGGTGTAGGATACATTTTATGAAGATCTGCAGTGCCTATAGTTAATAAAACACACATTTTAACATAAGACTAAAAAGAAGTTATTTTGTGTATAAAACAAAGGGACGGGAGATATTATTGAGATTAAAAGTTTGCAGATTTATCTGGAATACAGATTTGGTAAGCTTACTTATGCAAGATAATGGGTCCAGATTTCCTGTCTTTGATTCCTTGCAGCTGGATTTATCATCTGATCCATTTGTCGATTTTTTAGATCCAGGCTATTAAAAAAAACACACACATACACATACATATTTCTCTGAAATTTAAATCCAGTGTGAACAAGATAGTAATCATTTGGATGTAATCTGAAAGTAGAGCCCATTGGTGCCATAGCCAAATATCTACTAGATGCAATTTGAAGACATAAAAAAATTTTACGTATCAATAAACAGATTAGTTTATCTGATGATTATAATAATACTCCAAATTAACAGAGAGAGGAAAAAGTTCCTTCATGAAAACAACCATTACTTTCAAAATACATTAAAGCCTATTAAAATAACAAAAAAATAATAAGAAAACTTAACAGAATTTGGGAACTGCCTCTTAGTAAAAGATACTTATAAAGCATTTGTCTCTTTAAAGAAAAGACATTAAATATTCCTTTATAATCAATAACCTCTCCAAATTCCTTTTACATTTTTATCTTTCTTAATAATCTTCTAGCCCCTACAAATATGCTACGAAAGGTTAAACTAAGCAAAACTTCAGAAAGATCTTGTATGACAAAACAATAGGATCCCTAACTAAAGGCAAGTTTTAATACATTGAACAAAACAAGTCTTAAAATCTCCAATCTGTCCTCAGTGTTGTTAGAACTGACAATTTGGTTCCTAAAACAAAGTGGCTAGCAGGATACAAGGAAACCAAGCTGTCAACTCTAACACTGACACATGAACAGCAGCAGGGAGAAAGCACAAAAGTATCACAGTATTCAGGGACTGTGGTTTAGTCGCTAAATCATGTCCGACTCTTTATGACTCCATGGACTGCAGCCTGCCAGGTTCTCTATTCATAGCATTTCCCAGGCAGGAATACTGGAGGGGGCTGTCATTTCCTTCTCTAGGGGATGTTCCTGACCCAGGGATCAACCCCACATCTCCTGAATTGGCAGGCAGATTCTTTGCTGCTGAGCCAGCAGGGAAGCCCTGTTTTCAGGCATACAGTTATCTAAACTACACTATATTATAGGATGTGGAGTAGAAGTTTATGTATAGTGATATCTGCATTATATCACTTAATTGAAGAGACCAAATGTACGACAGAAGTTTCCAAGCTACCTTTATATAGATGAAAAAGGAATTCCCTTTTATAATGCAACACTCAATTCATTAATTTCCCAGAGATTTCACATTCTGAGTGATAGTCGCTCAGTCACGTCTGACTCTTGGTAACCCCATGGACTGTAGCTTGTCAGGCTCCTTTGTCTATGGAATTCTCCAGGAAAGAATAATGGAGTGGGTTGCCATTTCACATTCTAGGGACTCTCATTTTAAGCTTTAATTTCTTTTATCTTCAGCTTTCTCTGCAAATGGGTGTTAAAGATTAAATATTACTTTTTCTTCCTCTTTCACTAGTATAGTATATAGATGTCTTATAATAATGACTGTGGTACCAAACAAATTCCTGAATAAACTGACAAGGCATATAACTTCAATGTTACTTATTTATTCTCTGATTGAGTCAACTCTCAGGTCATTTCTAAAATTATAGGATCAAAGATTAGGTAAATATTCTGCTTTCTAAGGACTGCAGAAAAGGAACATATGGCCAAGATCAAATAAAGCTTAATTATACATGTCCTTCAAACATAAAAAGTAAAGGAAAAAAAAACCCGTAAGTTTTTTAGGTTTATAGGTTATAAAGTTTCTAGGTTACATTATACATGGAATGCTTAGGCAACTCTGGTGGTCCAGTGGTTAGGACTCTGCACTTTCACTGCCAAGGGCCTGGGTTCAATCCCTGGTTGAGGAACCAAGATCCTGCAGGCAGCACAGTAAAGCAAAACAACAACAACAACAAAATACCACCTCAAACATGAGGAAGGTTAAAAAAAGGACATCAATTATAGAAATTTTGTTTCAAAGTATTTCCTATCGTTCAGTGCTAAAACATAGTATTCAAGTCACATATCACTTCTAAAGAAAAACTTTTATAAAACTGAGGAAAATAAATTATAATTGTAATCATTAGTAAGGATACTTACTGTCAGTTCATCTTCATCAGAATTAAAAAGATTATCAAGGTCAGTATAAGAGACAGTCAGGTCTGAGTCATAAATCAAACTGGTTGATGGAGGTCGGGCATGACCAGCAGGGCGGGGAGCATCTACAGATGGCAATTAGAAAAACAAAATAAAAAATTCTACTACTGACCAAATAAGTATTATTCTATTTAAGCCAGACATGTACATTTACATTTGTAAGGGTATTATGCAATAAGAAATTGTGATTTGCTTAAAATCCATAGATTTTTTAAATAGAAATAAAAATTGTAAATATATGGTGACATCTTTCCAAGGAAGCTCACCATATATAGGAAGCTCAGGTTATATAATCCATAACATAACTAAGTAATCTACATTAATAATGCATCAAATAAAACTGTAAGGACAACAGAATTAAACACAGACATTTTTAGTTTATCTTTCTGAAATATAAAGGAAGCACAGAATAATTAAGTTCTCTAGTTATGTCAGACAGACTATCTTAATTTGAGTTCCAATGCCAGCACTGACAATATGACAAGAATTAAATATGAGAGCGCATTAATGAATAAACCACTTCTGCCCAGTGCCAGGAACTTAAATACGCACTTAATTACCTCTTAGTTAAGTTTCATTTCAGTTCTAAAATTTTATTTTCCTTTTTGCTTTTCTCCCCAGTCTTAGTGAAAAATATATGACTACTATAGAAAAAATAAAAATACAAAGGAAAGTTATATTCCATTTGCATTCCCACACAAGGAAAAAAAAGCAGTTGGTGTATAAACCTTCCAAAGCATCCTCAGGATGGTTAAATGACTTGAAACAACCCTCCCTTTCAGAAAGATTAAAGTCACTTTCCAAGTGCCTTTGCAAATCCATCCTAAAGATTCACTAAAGCAGAAGTTCTAAAATTTTAGTGTGTAAAAGTCATCTGGAATACACCAAGATTCCCAAGTTTCACTTCAAAAGATGCTCAGTGTCAGATGGTCCACATTTTGAGAAAGCCACACCACAGGCACAATTACACAGTTCCTTTATCCTAAGGCAGGTAAACAGACTAAAAAACCTAAACAGTTAACTCACCAAGATACTTACAACCACTGACCATTAAATTTATTTCATGAAAGACCATCATCTCTTTCTTATTCAGATGGACGTTTTTTCTTATTTCGTTTTTGACTACAGAGAGTCTGATGGATCCTCCCTATTTATTCCAAATGCTAAAACAAAACTTTGTCCCTAATAGACACATACCAAAGAACAATTTCTTTTGCCTCCATCAGAAGTTAAACAGATCTTGTAAAAGAAACAATACAACCTGTCTCTCTTTTCTACTTACAAGGAGGACAAATCAGATGCTTTCAAAGTGGAGTCTTCAGTGTACCTCCAGTGCTGAGAACACTGCTAGAAAACTACATTAATATAAGGAGCTCAGCAATAATTGTTCTAACTTGGGGGGAGGGGGAAGAAAAGGACAACCAAATTACAGTAAAGTCTAATTCATAAACTGAGTTTTTATAACTGAGAGGGATCTTAGGTAATGATCTTATCCTATCTCCTTCTTTTACAGATAAGGGAGTTATTTTTATTTGTTAAACAAAGGAAAGAAGCTCCACAATTCAAAACAGTATTTCTATCACCTGAGGCTCCTTCTCCTTAAAATCCATCATTTTAAGATCAGTCCCTTTCTATGAAACATGAACTATGCAAAAAGGAATACTAAAAGTCCAACAATATCAGATTACTTTAAAGTAACAATCCTGGAATGCAGTACTTTGACTGGAAAATAAGTTTTACCTTGCTTGATAGACGGACTAAATAATGACATAGCATCTTCTTCATGTGATAACACTGTAACACTAGATGGCCCATCTTCTACCTGCATACAATATTACATATTAGATTGAAATACATATTTTCCCAATAATAAAATATGCCAATTACTAAGTAGCTATGTATTGATCCAAACAGTCCATCCTAAAGGAAATCAGTTCTGAATATTCAAAGGAAGGACTGATGCTGAACCTGAAACTCCAATACTTTGGCCACCTGATGCAAAGAACTGACTCATTTAAAAGACCCTGGTGCTGGGAGAGATTGAAGGTGGGAAGAGAAGCGGACAACAAAGGATGAGATGGTTGCATGGCATCACCGACTCGATGGACATGAGTCTGACTAAACTCCGGGAGTTGGTGATGGACAGGGAGCCCTGGCATGCTGCAGTCCATGGGGTCACAAAGAGTCAGACATGACTGAGCGACTGAACTGATGTATTGATCATTCTGCTGGGTGTTCTAGAGACATTATCAATAACTCTCACAACTAACCTACAGGACAAGTAAGTATGTTCATCTTAAGTTACAGACAAAAAATACTTCCATAGATAACCCAGGAAATAAACTAGTAAGTAGTGGAGCTGGGATTTCAAACTAAATCTGTCAAATTTCAAAGTCCATGTTCTTTCTACAAAATCTATTACATTCCCAGCTACTTGTTTTCATATTTACAAAAGAACAAAATGTCAAGTACCTGGCACACAAAAAGGCTAAGCAAAACTTTGTGAAATGAATTCTTTGAATTAAACATATTACTGGGTCCTTTTTGTAATTTTAAAGCCTTCAATTTTCAATTTTGTGTTTAAGGCAAAACTCTTCTCTAGCAGTTATCTTGTGCTTAATAGATCCTCAAATATTTTATTAAAAAAAATTTTTAAGACACATTATTAATATAAGACTTTACTTCTTGAGTCACATATTCAAAATATCATGTATTTTATAAACAGAGTGATGTGTATTTTACTGCATTTTTGAAAACTGTTAATTCACTTAGAGCATAGTTTAACTCAGAATCAAAGCAGTTCATCTACCTAAGTGTTCTGATTTCAATACAACAAACTAATGTCCTTTTTCTCTAATCTCAAAACTTTTATAATAAAGATATAGTCATTATCATCAGAGACCAGTAATAATTTCAAAGCCACATAAGCTCTTAAATTTTGTACAATGTGCCTGATTAATCTATTTTTAAGAAATTTTTTTCTAAGTTAAAATGAAGAATCTTTTTTTAAAATGAGAATTGTGGTACCATATGCAGAGCTACAAAACATCAGTGACGCTTTGGTGTACTTTCTCTTACTCACCTTGTGTTTTTTCCCAGCTTCTCTTTCATTATTTTGTCTATCTTTCTTATCAGGAAAAAGGAATTCCTCATCTCCTTCAACGAATGCATATGGATCAATTTTAGGTTCTTGTTCTGAATCAGATGCTATTGCTGAAAGATACTGATTTTTAATTTGATATTGCTGCACTAATTCATCAGAAACTTTTAAAGGTTTCTTACATTGCACCATTAACCTGCATAAAAAAAATTAGAAAAATTAATTATATTCTCCATAAAAGCATAAAAATTTCTAAAGTGACTATCATAAAGTTTTCAGAATTATTTTCTTAAAAAAATTATTTAGAGATGATCTAACTTGCAATCCTCCATTTGACAAATGAAGAAACTGAGGCATAGAAAGATTATGTGATTTACTGAAGTCTCAAATTCAGCAACCAAGAAATGGAGCTAAAATCCTGGTCTCACAGTCTTTCACCAAAATGTGTTGTCTTTTGGTAACCGACTCCATTTCCAAATACTCAAGTGCATTAACCTGTACAAATTCATTTACTTGAAAGGGATTCATATCTAAACTGCTTCAGCACAGGAACTCTCAAAATTTGTGCTAAACAGTGAGACTACTGTACTTTTATACAAGTTATACCTTTATATACCTTTATAAAATTTATATCTACTTCTATACAATTTACACCTTTATACAATTAAAGTGATTATCCTTTTCCTACTGCCATGAGTGGATATACTTTAAGTTTAAAAAGTTTAAGAGGCTGACTTGTGTTTCATGAAAATAACAATTTTCTACTGTATTATTTATCAACTGTAAATAATTCTAGCAAAACATTTAGAATGTCAAGTGGAGTTTCAGCACAAGTTATCTCAGAGGTTTTTACTACTCACATTGGAAAATAAGTTATTAGTCTTCTGGTTCTACTTCATGAATGATAAACGTATCTCTATACTCTCCTAAAATATCCAATAAAATGACAAAGAACAACAGAACAGGCAAGAAGACAACACTGAAGTTAGAAAGATGAACTACTAGGAAGAGACACCAGAAAAAAGTGAAATCCAAGGCTTAGCAAAGGAAGTCACAACAAACTGACAGGATCATCAAATCCTGGAAGGCATCAGGACCCTTACATCTCTGAAGAACAAGGTGCTTGGTGAGTGTGAAGAGAGGATGATTCATTTTCAGTTTGCATGACACTTTTAGACTCCTAAACTCATTTTCTCTATGGTTTGCAAAGCTGAGATTCCCGCGCTACCGAAACGATGACAGCCCGGCTTCTAGTCAAATAATGCTTAAAGTCCTGCAATGACTATTCTACCCTGAGTAAAAAAACAAAGTCCTTATAATATCCTATCAAAGCCTTCCATGATCTGTCTCCCCTTTTCCCCTTCAACTTCATCTTCTACTATTCTATTGCTCCCTCTCTCACTGTTCTTTCAAGGGCTTCCTTGATATTCCTCAACAGGTCAGCCACACTCGTGACTATTCTTTTTATCTGGAACATTGTTCCCCCACATAGCTGCATGGTCAACTCCCTCACTTCCTTCAAGTCTTTAAATGTCACATATTTATGAGATTTTATTTAAAATAAACCCACTATCTCAACATTTATCCCCCCTTATCTGGCTCCACTTTTCCCTCCACAGTATTTCTCTCTTCACATACTATGTAATTTGCTTATGCTCATGGCTGTCTGTTACTCCACTAGACTATCTATAAGCCTCTAAATGTTAGGGATTTTGTCTCTATTTACTGAACTATCCCGAATGCCTAGAGTAGTGCCTGGCACATAGTAAGTGCTCAATAAATACTTGCTAAATTAATATATGAAATCTAAAAGCCACAGAGGATTGAGATACTGTGTTTGCATTAATAATTCTAAGATACAGTATGTTGTACTTTGAAGTAAATCACCTTTATTTGTTAGAAAGTGATACTACTGCTCTGACTTGCCTGTCCTGGGTATCAAGACAAAAAATCATATGAGAAATAAGGTTTGGAATCAATGAAGGTATTTGCTAGTTTATAAACTACCTGAATGACAGAGCTATCATAGCAAGCTAATCTATTCACCAATGTCCAGCACGAGAAGCACTCTATAAACTAAGGTTTGAAATAGAGGTAATCAAAAGAATAACTGACATTTTCTCACAATGCTATCAAATATGATATATGTCACTATTATCTCAATGTGCCTCAGATTTATCCTCAAACTGAAATCTCAAATATACAAAACCTTTTTTCCAGAGGAACACAGTGCTAACCCAACTGTCAATGGGGTATATGTTTTACAGTTATCTGTTAGAATGGTTCTGTTCTATAAATAAGCATTTATTTCTTGATAAGTTTTCTATCTCACCATACTAGATGCTAAATGTTTCCTGAAATGTCTATCAGATAACAACATAAATCATTAAAATAGTATTTGTATCTACTTTGACATCTATTTTCTTATTTAATACTTAAAAGTCATGAAATAGGAAACAGAGGGTGTGCTCTCTGACTTGGATGTGAAAATTATGTTGGAAGAAATGGTCAAATAGTGGCAGGGTTAGGGCACGGAAGATTTTAAATAAATATGCAAATACACATAGCTATTCATAGGGGGAAAGTATAAGAACCTACCCCTCCACCCCCAGTCACTAACCTGAAAGACTACTCTGTGTTGAGGTGAATAAAACATCTATTTTCATATTAAGTTGTCCTCTGGCAGAAGCATAAAAACTGCCACACTGTTCACATAAGTAGTTGTTAAGCTAGTGGGCAGTAACAGTAAAAAGAAAAATCCTACTGCACAGGGCTCTTTTAGGAATAAAAATGAGTAAACCAAATGCAATACCTAAAGACAACTTTTTGTTATTTTATTGAATGGATCTCACAGCAAAGAACTGAAATGAAGTCAATGATATCAAGAGTATTAAGTCACAATAAATTAAAAATATAAATTATTTACATTATACATCCTTCTATATTTAAAACTAATAGAAATAAAAACTGTGCTTTTTTCTTTAAAGAGATGCCAGATTAAAAACTCAAGTTAGCATTTCATCACTATCCAATTATAAAGTATACAGACACTTTTGTGAAGAGGAACAACACACCTCTCCTTTTCTAAAAGGAACTTTCACATAAAGCCAAATTGTTAACTACAGAGATAATTTCAGTCAGATATAAAAGCAAATACAGACAAACTGGAAAAGAATGATTAGGTACGGCCATGAACAGGAACCTTTGTAATGCCCAAAGCAAACCAAAATTACTTTTATTAATTAACTGTATCTCCTTTTCACTATGACAAAGCAGCACACAACCCTAAAAAGTACTTGTAGAGAATTTAACATGGCTTACAGCTTATGCTTTTATGTCTTTATTCAAAAGAAATTCTTTCAGACAAGATGTGACAATATTTTAGAACTAGCAATTATAAAAGGAGGTAAGCTATAATTCAAGAACTGTTAATGAAGAAATGAATTTAATAAATCTCAAAAAATTAATAGTACCTTTTCTAATACCATCTCCAATATTCAGAACCAATCCTTAAACTGAGTCAAGCTAGCTGTCAAAAGTATAGCTGTATTGCATTAAAGAGATCAAGTAAGGAAGACTTAGAAAAAAATCTTAAAGAGAAAAAAACTTTTAAGATTTAGAATACAGTAAATCAAAGCAAGTTTATTTCATCATAGACATCTTTCTATGAAACAAAGTAAAATCTATCTTTTAGAGATCAAATAATGCATTATAACTATATACATACAATAAAAATCTGATATAATCATCACTGATACAATATAAACACTAATTCTACTAATGGACATTATGGTTAAGATATCCTGAAGTATCCTTTATACCGACCAAGACATCATGACAAGAACTATGCTCAAGTACAGTTCTTTGTTCAGGGTTTAGCAAGATTCCTTGTGAATCAGAATAGCAGATTATTTTAAGCTGTCACAAATTCTACTAAAACTAAACTCTTGAAAAAATGTCAAAAAGCAACTGTAATGTTTCTTTGCAGAAATTTTGCTTTTTAAAAAAATTTACAAGGTCTTAAAGTCACTATTCTAAAATAGATGTTATCATTAACAAAGAGACTAAAATTAATTAGACACAAAAAGAAAATAAAGATAACTGTCACAGATGTGTATATCTTGTGTGGGAGATACGCTAAGCTCCACCCAACCTCTCTCTCCTCCAATTAAATTCTAACAAATTAGAAAAGGAATTTTGCTTTAAAGTGGCT
Organism: Odocoileus virginianus; assembly: GCF_023699985.2. NCBI lineage: Eukaryota > Metazoa > Chordata > Mammalia > Artiodactyla > Cervidae > Odocoileus > Odocoileus virginianus. The sequence goes on along the minus strand of NC_069690.1, from coordinate 10,187,049 downwards.
ACTAAAAAGTGCCAGACTGGATGAAGCACATGCTGGAATCAAGTTTGCTGGGAGAAAAAAATCAGTGTAACCTCAGATATGCAGATGGTACCACCCTTATGGCAGAAAGTGAAACGGAACTAAAGAGCCTGTTGATGAAGGTGAAAGAGGAGAGTGAAAAGAGGTGGCTTAAAAATCAACATTCAAAAAACTAAGATCATGGCATCCTGTCCCATCACTTCATGGTAAATAGACAGGAAAACAATGGAAACAGTGACAGACTTTATTTTCTTGGGCGCCAAAATCACGGCAGATGATGACTGCAGCCATGAAATCAAAAGATGCTTGCTCTGTGGAAGAAAAGCTATGATCAACCTAGACAGCGTATTAAAAAGCAGAGACGTTTCTTTGCCAACAAAGATCCATCTAATCAAAGCTATGGTTTTTCCAGTAGTCATGTATGGATGTGAGAGTTGGACCATAAAGAAAGCTGAGTGTCGAAGAACTGATGCTTCTGAACTGTGGTGTTGGAGAGGATTCTTGAGAATCCCTTCAACTGCAAGGAGATCCAACCAGTCCGTTCTAAAGGAAATCAGTCCTGGGTGTTCACTGCAAGGACTGATGTTGAAGCTGAAACTCCAATACTTTGGCCACCTGATGTGAAGAGCTGACTCACTGGAAAAGACACTGATGCTGAGAAAGACTGAAGACAGCAGGAGAAGGGGATGACAGAGGATGAGATGGTTGGATGGCATCACCGACTTGATGGAAATGAGTTTGAGCAAGCTCTGGGAGTTGGTGATGGACAGGGAAGCCTGGCATGCTGCAGTCAGTGGGGTCACAAAGACTTGGACACAACTGAGCAACTGAACTGAACTGAGCTACTAAAAAATTTGGCATCAAAAAAATAAAAATAAAAAAATTATAAAAAAATAAAAATTTGGCATCAACTCCTACACATGAAGCCTAAGAATAAAGGAAATGCTTAGAAATGATGAAGTAATTACTCTTCACAAGTGGCCATCACCAACTAAAACTGATTAGCAAAATAAACAGTATGTCTTTCTTTTATCTACTTATTATTAACACCTATTACAACCCTTTAATACCAATCAGTGGAAAACTTCATTTATTTATGCCAAATGTAAACTGAATTGCCACTAACAAAAATAAAGGTCTAAATTTCTCCTTCATTATTTCCTAAAAAGGCACACATCTGTAAAAGTCAACTAGTATAAACTATTTTTTTATTTCTACTGATGCATTCTTGCCACTCTTTGTATCATGCTGCTGCTAAGTCACTTCAGTCATGTCCAACTCCGTGCGACCCCATAGACGTCAGCCCACCAGGCTCCCCCATCCCAGGCAAGAACACTGGAGTGGGTTGCCATTTCCTTCTCCAATGCATGAAAGTGAAAAGTGAAAGTTAAGTCACTCAGTCATGTCTGACTCTTAGCGACCCCATGGACTGCAGCCTAACAGGCTCCTCCATCCATGGGATTTTCCAGGCAAGAGTACTGGAGTGGGGTGCCATTGTCTTTTCCGCTTTGTATTATAGATCTAATTGGCCATAAGGTTCTTTAGTCTACTCCACATCTATAAAATACATCCATCCCTACTGCATCCTTCTAATTTCCTAGGGAGGTCCCTGTATCACCTTATAAACAATATTTTGCTACTCTATTATACAGCCCCACCCTACTCTTGAGATTTTATTTCTCATCATGACATACCAAACCACTAAGCAGCACCCTATAATCCTTCCATACTAAGCTACTTAAAGCTTCTGATCTCTATAAATGGAATTATTTTCCACTCTGGCTCTGTGTTCCTACTATATTATATATATATCTGTATCAGAGAACTGAATATTATTTTCCATTAGATTACAATTTCATTTAGGGCCAGGACCAAATTTATCTTATACTCCAACATCTTACAGCATCTTGTATATTATAGAAACTTCAGATTTATTAAAATTGATAATGTATCTTTGAGGAATCTGAATTTAAACAAGATAATCTTCCTACAAAAGGAGAAAGAATAATGTAGGAGGTGCAACAACCTTCTAATTAATTAACCTCATTAAAATTAAGTGTTATACACTTTAAGACTTTCAAAACTCAGAGTATTAAAAAGGATAACAGAAATTTACAGTGACTGGGTAATAGGAATTCACAAACTTTTTTTTTTGGTGGGGAACTGTAATGTTTTTATTATTATTTTTTTCATTTATTTTTATTAGTTGGAGGCTAATTACTTTAAAATATTGTAGTGGTTTTTGTCATACATTGACAAACTTTTAAAATATAAAACAAACTAGGCTTTTGAATGGATTACTATATGGCCAGAAATGTGTTTGACATATTACATCTTTAAAAATATAGAATACTTCTATAAAGAATTTAAGAAGACTGTTTAAATTCCATTAAGGAAGTATAATAGTAATTTAGGGTATTTATAATTCTTTTTAGAGATTTTATTTTTAATGACAAGGGACATCACCTGACTGTCAACAGGCTTTGCCACTTGTTGTAAGGAGATGACCAATCCTCATGATTTCCCATCTCAAGTAATATTAAGAGCAGGCACTTGAATTAATAAGTTATTTCAACAAGATCTCTTTAACTGTGAGAAAAAAATAACTTTTGCTTCAGCATAATACAAACACAGAAGACCATGCCAGGTATTTTACTGTGGTTTGCAGAGACAGAGTATGGGAGAGCTCTCACGTGAAACTAATCATTAAACATGTTTAGTATATCTAATATAATAACTTATTCTAGATTTCTATTTCTGTTAAAAGTTATTCATGACATTTAAGGACCTCAACATGACTAACATTTCAGGCTGGAGAATTCCTTGTTGTACAGGATAATCCTATACCTCGTTAACATATTTAGCAGCATTCCTGGCCTCTACCTCTCAGATGTCAGCAGGACACTTCTGGTCGTGACAAACAATGTATCCCTAGACATTGCCAAATGTCACCTGGGAGGGGTGTGCATGCGTGCGTGCGTGTGCGTGTGTGTGTGTGTGTATCAGATGTCAGCAGCACGCTACAAGATGTCAGCAGGACACTTCTGGTCGTGACAAACAATGGATCTCTAGACACTGCCAAATGTCACCTGGGAGGGGGGTGTGTGTGTGAAAGGCGGCCAGAAACTGTTCCAATTAAGAACTACTGCCACAGAGCAGTAACTCCAGGGGGAAAAAAAATCACCCAGATGATTAAAACGTAAAAGACCAAAACTTCTAACCTACCAAGTATAAAAGTTATACTCCAGAAATGTTTCATAGTTCACACAGTAGCGAAGCCTCTAAAGGCTGACTTTCTGTGGTACCTACCCTATTCTTATCTAGTATTACAAAAACAAGGATTCTATCTACAAGTAATTCATGATACAACACACATTTTAGTAACTGGCATAACCAAACAGCATTCATGAGACATTTTTTAAAAACCTCTATTCTTTGTGCTGATTGCTTTTTATGAGGTAGAAAAAATGGTGACCAGTAACAGAGAGAGACATGTTATTTCCTTCATTTACATAAACATGATCCAGAACCATTCTACTCTGCATGCTACCTTTCTACACTATGCTTATCATTCTTATTAAATGAGAAAAAGTCAAAGTAATTTGAGAACAGACTCTTAAGGTTAAGCTGTATTAATTTCTAAGAGACCTTCATTTCACTTACAGATAACTCATGCACACAAGCAGCCAATACACTTAAAAGTTACAGCTAGAATTCTTAGATCTAATGACTATATCCATAAAAACTCATTTAACATTCTTAAAACTGAAAATATTTACATCACTATTTTTTTAACACACATTTATTAAATAAGAAAATATGACATCTAGAAAGAAATAAGTTTTAAAATCATGAAGTAATTTAGGGCCAGACCGTCATTTCATTCATCCAACATTTGCTGAGTGTCTACTAAATGCCTAAGGTTATTCCAGGGGTGTGGGTGTGTGCACCTGTGTGCACACAGGCCTGTGTGTGTGTTTATGCTGGAAGAACACAGTAGTACACAAGACAAAATTCTACCCTCATAGAGTTTACATTCTAATGAGGGAAGAGACCATTAACAGATATGCAATTTCAGATAATTTTATATATATATATATATATATATATATGTATGTATGTATATGGAAAACAGTTCAGAGGATAGGCAGTCACTTGGGGATTAAAGAGAAGCCACAGTTTAGTTACGATGATCAAGGAAATACTTCCTGAGAAGGTAAATTTCAAGTTCGATGGAACAAAAAGGAGTGAGCTGTCCCCCCTCCCCGGCAGCCCCATACTGCAGTTTCAAAGACCCTGATGCTGGGAGGGATTGGGGGCAGGAGGAGAAGGGGACGACAGAGGATGAGATGGCTGGATGGCATCACTGACTCGATGGGCATGGGTGGGACGACAGAGGATGAAATGGCTGGATGGCATCACCGACTCGATGGGCATGGGTTTGGGTAGACTCCACGAGTTGGTGATGGACAGGGAGGCCTGGCATGCTGCGATTCATGGGGTCGCAAAGAGTCAGACATGACTGAGCGACTGAACCGAACTGAACTGAAAGGCCTTGAGCAATGACCTTAACTTTCTGACAGAACAGCAAGAAAGCTGATGTGGTTAAGTCAGGAAGCAAATAGGAGAGTGGTAAATAAAAGTGAAGAACCAGGTATGCAGGAGACTGTGTAGAAACCTTACAGATGAGGAAAAGAGTATGGATTTTATTCTCATGTAAAGGGGAACTACTTGTTTCCAAGAGATCTGCTGACTAATTTAGTAACTAAGTTAGTCGTCTTCTATGATCATAAGAATATCCTAAAGTCCCTCAATTTCAAATTAATTTAAATTTTTTAAAAAGTCATACTAGAATGCTTTTACAATTCAAACTGCTAGACAAAGCACACAGATACACCTATTAAAATAATAATCAAGGAACTTTAAAAGAAAATACATCTCTGTAGGGAAAATGAGAGGCTATAAATGGATCGGGCATTTTACTTTATCTCAGGGAAGCTCAAAAATCAATGAAACACAAGCAAAATGAAAAAAAAAGAAAAAAAACCAATGAAACACTGTAGAGAGAGTTCATAGCTTAGAATATGCAAGAGGGGGCTAAAGGCAAACTACATAAACAATAGGAGAGCCAAACTGCCTAAAAACCAAAGAAAACGCCTTTTATCTCTGGAAAGAAATGAAAAAGCTGAAAATGGAGAAGCAGTGTTCCTTTTTAAAAATACCCATTTTTTAACTGAAGCACAGTGAATTCACAATGCTCCATGACTTTCAGGTGTACAGGGATTCTGCTTTGTGCATGTGTGTGTGTATACATTCTTTCTCAGATTCTTTTCTATCACAGGTTATTACAAGGTACTGTAAGACAGTTCTCTGTGCTGTACTGCAGGTCTCTGTTGTTTATTTTATATATACTAGTATGGATATGTTAATTTCAAACTCCTAGTTTATCCCCCTCCTCTACACCCGTCCCAGTCCTGAAAAGGTTCCCTTTCTAAGAAAAATGAATAGATAACCTGCTGAAGGCACAAGATCTGTCATTCTTTTTATCCTGAAAGTTTAGGTATAAGGCCTCCCCGCCAAAACATCCCCTACCCCATTACCATAAAGCAAAGTGTCTGGAACTGATTCACAACTGATACTGAAATATTTATTGAATGAGTAAGTCCTGCCAACTGACAAGGTTTCTCTCTTTACACACAAATTTCTACTCAGCTCCTCTATTCCCTCATTCTAAAATGTGTAAGATGAGGAGCTTCCCTGGTAATCCAGAGGCTAAGACTCTGCACTTCCAATGCAGGGGGCATGGGTTTGATCCCTGATCAGGGAACTAGGATCCCATATGCTGCAGAGCCAAAACAAATAAATAATGAAATGTGTAAGAGGAAACAATAATATGATGAGAATCGGTATAGTAAAGAAAAAGACCAAAACACAGTACTTCTAAAGGAAAAAAAAAAGTTAACAGGACATTTAACAACGGGGTGCTATTTTTTTTTTAATTTAGAAATTAAAAACACATGAATAATAAATATTAAAACTCTTAAGAAAAGAGCTAGAAGTTGAGGAATCCCCTCAGAAAAACAAAATGAGAGAAAATATAAAAGTTCAATATCTGAATTCTAGAAATTCCACAGAGAATGGAGGGAAAAACAGAGACATTATCCAAGAAAAAAGTAAGTTCCAGTGATGGGACAAAAAAAAAAGACTTCAAACTTAACCAGCTCTCCTCAAAAGTTCAGTACAAGGAATGAATAAAAGATCACTACATATATACGTGTGTGTATATATACACACACACACACATTCTTGTGAAATTTTAACATTCTAAGCAAAAGACCCTAAAAATTTTCACTGACAACAGACAGAGAAGGAAGGGCAATCTCTGCACACTACTTGGCCTTGTATTGATAAATAGGTAGATAGTTTTAATGACTATAATAGTATAATGAATATAATGATTGGTTTTCACTTTTAAAAAAAACCACTAACTGATTCACTTTGCTGCACACCTGAAACTAACACGACACTGTAATAGACCACACTCCAATCAGACAGTAGGGAAAAATCCCACTATGGATAAAAATGCAAAAACTTTGGGACAGATGATAATCAGAACAACAGAGAAAGTAAAGGGCAACCTGAAAGTAAGACTATTTTTGCCCCAAAGTACATCATACATAATGTAAACATATGACATACTTTGTGGACAAAGAAGGCAGACCACAGAACAGAGGAAGATATCTGTAGTACATCTAACTAACACAAGATTAATAGCCAGAAGATACAAAGAATAAATCGGAGTGGGGGGGAGGTGAAAGACTAAAAATGGACTAAACATTATATCCAAAGCATAATAACTAATATGAGATTAATAACCAGAATATGAAAGGAATAAATCGGGGGGAAAAAGAAAATAGACTAAAATATGATATATAGTATAGGCCCATAAACACTTTAAGTGCTGCTTAACATTACTAGGAAACTGTAAAACATATAGTAAGACAATAATATGCCATTCTGTATGCAGCAGACTAGAAAATTAAAAGTCTCTTAATACCAAGTATAAAGGAAAATGTAGAATAGCTATTCTCATATTCTGCTGTTTGATGAGGGTATAAACTAGTATAGTTTAGAAAGTAATTTGGCAACAACCTTTAATGCTAAATATCAATATACCCCATGGCACAGCAATTCCACTTTTTGCTATATTCCCTAGAGGAATTCTTACAAGTGTAAAAGAAAATGTGTACAAAAATTCACTGCTACATCTTTTGTGAAAAACTGAAAATAATCAACATGCCATCTCAAGAAAGTAGATAACTGTGTAAATTTTGGCTAATATATTCATAACAAAGAAATAACCAGAAAGCAAGTGAAATTAACTAGAGCCACATGTATAAAAACATGTATAGAAGTGATAAATACCAAATTCAGGACAGTGGAAGGAAGAATAGAGGAAAAATAATAGTATACAGTAGAGCTAATTGTATGTAAGATCCTTAAGTTGGCTGATGGACCAACTTAGTTGATGGATAAATGTTATTATTTTCTCTGCTTTTATGTGACTAAAATATTTCATAATAAAGAGGTCCCCTGAGGAAAAAATACAGTAAAGAAATTATCCAAAATTAATACTCAACTACTGAAAGGATTTATTATTGTAAATCCAACCCTGAAACCATTCTGGTGCCTATTAAGAACTTACATCATTTCCACCCTTAAATTTTAATTGACTATTAAAAAAAATACATACTCTGTAACTGATGTTACACTTTCCTGTCCAAAAGGTCCAACTGGATCATCCTTGAATTTATCACTTGGAAGCTGAGGTGGCAAAAACTCTAAATCTTTTTTCTTTGGGACCTTGTAATACTTCCAGGCTATAGTAGCTTCATCTTCTTCCAAGTTTACTGCTGTACCAACATATATTGTAGGTTCTACAGCTTCCTGGAATTGAGCTGGGAAAGACTGGGATAAACTGTCTATCCCATCTTCCACTGGTTTAGAAGGAATCAAGGGATCCGGTGTTGGCATTTGATAAAAATGTTGACTTTGCGGAGTTGAGGGTGTTTTAGTCACTCCTTCATCAACCACATCACAGGGGTGAGGACTAAGTGGGGGTGGTTGAGGTGAATTTGCCATTTCAGTGCCATGCATTTGAGGAGTCTTTGCTACATCATTAGTTCGGATATTTGAAAATCTCACTTGACTATCTGGAGCAGATATCACAAGTCTTTGGCTGGCTGAATCTGTGTCCATGCCAATGTCATCGCTAACAGACACACGATGGTGAAAAGGAGTCAAGGGGCGTTTCTGTGGCTTTTCACTCTTCTCTTGCTTCTCACTGGCCTTGTGCTTCGGAAGGACTTGCTGCTGCTGACTCAGAGATGGCGCCTGTCCTTGCTGTCCAGGATTTCTAGGCTTGAGATTTTTGTGCCTGGAAAGTTAAAAGAAAGGTGTATTTATAGCATAATTATTGTATCAAAGTATATAAATTAACAGTATTAGAAATTTCAGATATCATTTGTTTTTCACACATAATCCTAAAATCATTTAAGTTTACATAGGAAAATTCTGTTTAGTGGCCTAAAACTAAGACCATGAAGAAAGCTTCATAAAAGTCAATTCTCTCATTCTCATTTAATATGTGATCAGATAGGCAAAGATGATTTGCCTTACATAATTTAAGTATCTCAGTATCTGAATATAGAGATAAGATTCTAGTTAAGATAAAAAGGTATAAAGTGGACTCAAATGTATCCATTTAACCCTCTCCACTGAGGGAACATACTGAGATACACTTCTGTGGAGTCTAGGACCTGTGTACAGGAGGGCAAAAAAGCATGAAAAGTTAAAAGTGCAGTTATGCCGAAATGACACGAGAGAAACCCATCGTTACCATGACACCAAAATCAAAGACACTGTACGAAAAGGAAATCACAGAACAAAATTCCTTAAGGAAACACATGTACTTGGTGATCACATGGTTGTATATATTTGTCAGAACTCAAAACTGCCCACCTGAGAAGGGTGAGTGTTACTCTATTAAAATTATACCTCAATAAATTTCACTTTAAAAATGTAAAAAAAAACAAAAACAAGAACACAGATGTAAATCAGTAACAAAAGATAAGCAATTGAGAAATTCATAAATTAAGAACACATCATAATCAAATGGGATTTGCACCATGAATGTAAGGTGTAACATTCACAAGAAAAAAAAAAGTATTGTTCATAATATTAACAAAATAAAACAGAAAACTATATGATTATCTCAATAAATATAGAAAAAACGTGACAAAATTCAATACTTATTTATATAAAAAGATTCAACTAGCAAGTACTAGGACTTAATCCAATAAAGTTCAGTTCAGTCACTCAGTTGTGTCCGACACTTTGTGACTCCATGGACTGCAGCATGCCAGGCCTCCCTGTTAATCACCAACTTACGGAGTTTACTCAAACTCATGTCCATTGAGTCAGTGATGCCATCCAACCATCTCATCCTCTGTTGTCCCTTTCTCCTCCGCCTTCAATCTGTCCCAGAATCAGGGTCTTTTCCAATGAGTCAGTTCTTCACATCAGGTGGCCAAAGTACTGGAATTTCAGCTTCAGCATCAGTCCTTCCAATGAACACTCAGAACTGATTCCCCTTAGGATGGACTGGTTGGATCTCCATGCTGTCCAAGGGACTCTTAAGAGTCTTCTCCAACAACATAGTTCAAAGAATCAATTCTTTCGTGCTCAGCTTTCTTTATGGTCCAGCTCTCACATTCATACATGACCACTGGAAAAACCATAGCTTTCACTAGACGGACCTCTGTTGGCCAAGTAATGTCTCTGCTTTTTAATATGCTGTCTAGGTTGGTCACCACTTTTCTTCAAAGGAGCAAGCGTCTTTTAAATTCATGGCTGCAGTCACCATCTGCAGTGATCTTGGAGCCCCCCAAAATAGTCTGTCACTATTTCCTCTGTTTCCCCATCTATTTGGCATGAAGTGATGGCACCAGATGCCATGATATTAGCTTTCTGAATGCTGAGCTTTAAGCCAACTTTTTCCACTCTTTAACACTTTTATCAAGAGGCTCTTTAGTTCTTCTTCACTTTCTACCATAAGGGTGGTGTCATCTGCATATCTGAGGATATTGATATTTCTCCCAGCAATCTTCATTCCATCTTGTGCTTCCTCCAGCCCAGCGTTTCTCATGATGTACTCTGCATATAAGTTAAATAAGCAGGGTGACAATATACGGCCTTGACGTACTCCTTTCCCTATTTGGAACACGTCTGTTGCTCCATGTCCAGTTCTAACTGTTGCTTCTTGACCTGCAAACAGATTTCTCAGGAGGCAGGTCAGGTGGTCTGATATTCCCATCTCTTGAAGAATTTTTCACAGTTTGTTGTGATCCACACAGTCAAAGGCTTTGGCATAGTCAATAAAGCAGAAGTAGAGGTTTTTTAAGAATTCATTTGCTTTTTCGATGATCCAGTGGATGTTGGCAATTTGATCTCTGGTTCCTCTGCCTTTTCTAAAACCAGCCTGAACATCTGGAAGTTCACGGTTCATGTACTGTTGAAGCCTGGCTTGGAGAATATTGAGTATTACTTTACTAGCGTGTGAGATGAGTGCAATTGTGTGGAGTTTGAGCATTCTTTGCATTGCCTTTCTTTGGGATTGGAATGAAAACGGACCTTTTCCAGTCCTGTGGCCACTGCTGAGTTTTCCAAATTTCCTGGCATATTGAATGCAACACTTGCACAGCATCATCTTTTAGGATTGGAAATAGCTCAACTGGGATTCCATCACCTCCACTAGCTTTGCTCATACTGATGCTTCCTAGGTGCACTTTTCTTCACATTCCAAGATGTCTGGCTCTCTAAGTGAGTGATCATACTATCGTGATTATCTGGGTCATGAAGATCTTTTTTTGTATAGTTCTTCTGTTGTATTCTTGCCACCTCTTCTTAATATCTTCGGCTTCTGTTAGGTCCATACCATTTCTGTCCTTTATTGTGCCCATTTTTGCATGAAATGTTCCCTTGGTATCTCTGATTTGAAGAGATCTCTAGTCTTTCCCATTCTATTGTTTTCCTCTATTTCTTGGCATTAATCACTGAGGCAGGCTTTCTTATCTCTCCTTGCTATCCTTTGGAACTCTGCATTCAAATGGGTATATCTTTCCTTTTCTCCTTTGCCTTTAGCTTCTCTTCTTTTCACAGCTATTTGTAAGTCCTTCTCAAACAACCATTTTGCCTTTTTGTATTTCTTTTTCTTAGGGATGGTCTTGATCCCTGTCTCCTGTACAATGTCACAAACCTCTGTCCATAGTTCAGGCACTCTATCAGAGCTAATCCCTTGAATCTATTTCTCACTTCCACTGTATAATCGTAAGGGATGAGATTTAGGTCATACCTGAATGGTCTAGTGGTTTTCTCTACTTTCTTCATTTTGAGTCTAATTTGGCAATAAGGATATCATGATCTGAGCCACAGTCAGCTCCCGGTCTTGTTTTTGCTGACCGTATAGAGCTTCTCCATCATTGGCTGCAAAGAACATAATCAATCTAATTTCGGTATTGACCATATGGTGATGTCCATCTGTAGAGTCGTCTCTTGTGTTGTTGGAAGAGGGTATTTCCTATGACCAGTGCATTCTCTTGGCAAAAACTCTACTAGCCTTTGCCCTGCTTCATTCTGTACTCCAAGGCCAAATTTGCCTGTTACTCCAGGTGTTTCTCGACTTAAGAGTCCCCTATAATGAAAAGGACATCTTTTTTGGGTGTTAGTTCTAGAAGATCTTGTAGGTCTTCATGGAACTGTTCAACTTCAGCTTCTTCAGCGTTACTGGTTGGGGCATAGACTTGGATTACTTGATATTGAATGGTTTGCCTTGGAAACAGAGATCATTCCGTTGTTTTTGAGATTGCATTCAAGTACTACATTTCAGACTCTCTTGTTGACTATGATGGCTACTCCATTTCTTCTAAGGGATTCTTGCCCACAGTAGTAGATATAATGGTCATCTGAGTTAAATTCACCCATTCCAGCCCATTTTAGTTCGCTGATTCCTAAAATGTTGATGTTCACTCTTGCCATCTCCTGTTTGACCACTTCCAGTTTGCCTTGATTCACGGACCTGACATTCCAGGTTCCTATGCAATATTGCTCTTCACAGCATCGGACTTTACTCCCATCACCAGTCACATCCACAGCTGGGTGTTGTTTTTGCTTTGGCTCTGTCTCTTCATTCTTTCTAGAGTTATTTCTCCATTAATCTCCAGTAGTATGTTAGGTACCTACTGACCTGGGGAGTTCATCTTTCAGCATCCTATCTTTTTGCCTTTTCATGCTGTTCATGGGGTTCTCAAGGCAAGAATACTGAAGTGGTTTGCCATTTCCTTCTCCAGTGGACCATGTTTTGTCAGAACTCTCTAATCCAATAAAAAAACATCTATTAAAAAACTCCTGGAGAAGGAAATGGCAACCCACTCCAGTATTCTTGCCTGGAGAACCCCACATGTGACCATGTGACCATGGGGTCGCAAGACTCAGACATGACTTAGTGACTAAACTACAACTACTGTTAAAAAAAATACAATATCATACTTAATGATGAAAGACTAAATATTTCTCCCTAAGCCTAGGAACAAAACAAGAATATTAGCTCTCAACATTTCAACAATTTTATTGAAAGTTTTAGCCAACTCGGTAAGTCAAGAAAAAAAAAAAAAAGATTTCAAAAGAAGGAAAACTGTCTTTATTCATAGAACACATGTTTAGAATTTACAATGAAGGCATCAGCCTGATCACCACCTTCTCAATCTTAGCATTATTAAAAGTGAGACAACCAGGCACATGTCTTTTCTGATGTGACACCATACAAAGTAATACAACACTACCTATGAGATATTCTCACCAAAAATATTAAACCTGAATCTAATTAAGCCTCTAAATCAGTAGTGCCCAAAATAATTTTCTGTGATGACAGAAATGTTCTTTACGGGGCTGCTGATTTGAAATGATACTTATGCAATGGAGGGGTTAAACTTCTTAATTTTATTTAAAACCAGTACTTTAAATTTAAATAGCCACTCGTGGTTACAAACATAGCTAGCTAGTATTGGAGGGCATGGCTCTAGAGCTACCTTCCATTTTCAGAAATACAAGGAATAAAGAACAAGTTAAAATACACAACAAATTGAGAAAATTTGTAATGTGGGACATTCTACAGAACAGCTTATCTAGTTTCTCCAACCAAGTCAATGTCATAAAAGGGGGAAGAGAACTAAAAGAGAGACCTGGAAAACTTAATCATCAATTCTACATTCCTTGTTTGAATCCTAGAAGTCAAACCAAACACAAAAAAATATTTATGATACAAATCTGTATGAAGTATCAGATGATACCAATAAAATACTGTTTCTTTTATCAGATATGATAATGGAATTATGTAAGAAAATACTTATTTTTTAAAAGTTGCATGCTAAAGTAGAAGTGAAATGAAGATACTTAAGATATGCTTTAAAAACCTTCAGTAAGAGTGCAGCTTTGAGGACTAGACAAATAAAGCATTTTATCAACAGTATTATAGAGTACTATGAACTTGAAAAAACAGAGTGGAAACTATATATGCTGACAAGGAAAGATACCTAGGATAACTGTTTTTCTAAAAAGAAAGTTAGAGAACAGTATACAGAGCATGATTCCTTTTGTGGAAATGAAAGCAAGAAGGCAGAGCTACATACATACATAAGAGGGAGAACTTGTCATTTTAATTTTTATATTCATGTGCATTATTTAATTTTTTAAATAGCATTTACAATTTTTAATAAAATTATTGGCTATTAAAAAATAAACAATAGTTCCTACCCAATGTTAAGAATAACCCCTTCTCTACCCATCCCCTCCTCTGAATATTTTCAACAACAAGGACCATATTACCTTATGAGGAAATGCATTCCATCATCAAATAGCTCTAGTTGTTAGAAAATTATACTGAAATAGAAACTTGTCTTTTCTATGTCAGACATTCGTATGTATGTGTGTGTGTGTATATGCATTTTTCCTATACCAAGGTATTAGTCTTATATTGAACTCTATTTCTAAAGCTGTCCTGCCCAAGAATGGTATCCAAAGCCACACGTGGCTTGTAATGTAAAACATACTTTAATTTTTAAAGACATTTATGAAAGAATGTCAACTATCTAAACTTTTTTTTTTGCTTTCCAAAATACAGTTGATTTCTATAAAAGTATTTTTAATTTGTACTGGGCTTATTATTTTTTTAATAAACTAAGCAGTGTTTTAAAATTTCTCTAAAATCATATAAACAGACATGTTGTTTACTCTTTTGCAATCCCACAAACTAAATAACCCACTAGGTTCGTATGTTCATGGAATTTCCCAGGCAAGAATCCTGGAATGGGTTGCCATTTCCTTCTCCAGGAGATCTTCCCAATTCAGGGACTGAACTCACATCTCCAGTATTGGGAGGTGGACTCTTTACCACTAAGCCACCGGGGAAGCTCCATAAACAGACATAACCCATATAAATAAAAGCACATACAGAGCCTCTGTAACTTTTAAGAGTATAAATGAGTTCTGAAACCAAAAGTTTAAGAATTCATCAAGTTATGCAAGGCACTAAGGAAAGAAACAATCTCTAATAATCTAAGGTGTTCCAAGTATACAAGGGATACAAAAAGTATCCTTCTGTAAGTCTAAGAAATTATTAATCTGAGCTATGTAAGAACAGCAGTGGCTCCCCAAAACTTTCGTAACATCAAATCATAGCCCCTTTCTTCTATATAGACCTTCGCCTAAAAAGTCTAATCTTTAGAGACAAGTGAATATCACACCAGAAGTCAACAAAGGGGAAATCTTTCTAAAAAAGAAGCTGTCCTGAAAGTACAATCCAACAAAATGACTCCTTTAGATTATGTTTCCTATTAACTGAAGTTCCTAGTATTTCAGTGTTAAGATCTAAAATAATTGCATCATTTTCTACTTACATAGCTTGCTAAATTCTAATTTTCTTATGAACATTCCACCAGACTAAAGCCTAATAACCATAAATGTGCAATTTTTAATCTCACTAATAACCAAAAAAAAAGCCAACTAAAACAATTTTATGTTTCTCCTATGTTTTATGTTTTAGCATAATGGGAAAAAAAATAATTTTAAGGGCAGTTCTCAGATCAGTGAAAGCACAAAAAAAAACCCCAATACCTTTGTATATAAAAAGTGGAAGTAAAACTGGTAGAGTCTTTCTGAAGTCAAAATAAAAGTATTTAAAAGGTCCCCTCACCCACAACTGTCTATCACATCACCCACCTAATTTTATTTCCTTCTTAGCACTCATCACTCAATAATTTTAAAAGATTAATAATTATTTTTGAAAACAAATTAATTATCTGCCCCACTCCCCTCAGCATGCAGGCTTCGTAAGAGAAGCCCTGTTCACTAATGTATCCTGAGCCCTGGACATCATCTATCATCAAGTGTTAAAAAAAAAAAAAAAGACCTAGCAAGTAACTGATAGTCACAAAAGTGTTATTTTATTTTTAAAAAGTTAAACACAAGCTAAAAACTTTTGGAAACAACCTATTTGCCCATCAATCCCAGAATGATTAAAAACACTATGATAGCTGTATTCAGTAGAGTATCAAGAAGTTTTTTAAAACAATAAAGCAGATTCACAAGTAACTAGAATGAAGAGATTGAAGGCACATTAAGTGAAAAAATAAATTGCTAAATACGTCTGTATCATGTTTCTGTGTTGGAAGGAAAAACACATACACACAAAAAATTACACACACACACACACAAAAGAATAGTACCTAACTGGCAAGTAATCATTTCTAGTGAGAAAAGAGTAGGATATGGAAAGAGGGAGCGGTCAAGGGGTACTTCAGCTTTATTTGTATAATTTAAATTTTTTAAAATCACATATACTCATGCAAACTGCTTACATAACTATGCAACTTTTTTTCAAATCAATTTCCAGGAGAAGGGTCCAGTCCTATCTTTCACACAGAGTTAACTTACTACAAAGAATCATTTACCGAAAAAAAAGAAGCACTTAGGAAAATGAGGTAACAGAGAAAGTAGTAACAGCAGGGAGCTTCAATCACTTCCATGACTGAAAGGACAAGATGATGTAGCCCCATCGGATCACAGAAGTCTGGGGCAATGCTAGAACCACAGCGGGAACTACCTAACGCTAACTGGGACCAGGGAAGAACCGCTGATAAAGGGACACAGCTATTGCTGGAGCTCGCTCAAAAAAGGGGTGGGGAAATACCCTGGTTTCTTCCAATCTTAAGATTATAACTAATCTTCTGTTACTGCCTCCAATTAGTCAACTCCAAAAAACAAGTGAGCATAACCAATCGTCATGCTGTATATCTTAAAATCATACAGTATCACTGTCAATTATATCACAATAAAATTGGGAGGGGAAACCAACAAAACATGTTGAAAGCAAGGAAGCCTACGAAATTTAATTCCCTGCAATACAAAATAGAGCAGGGAAAAGATAGGGATAGATTTGATAATAAGCTGGGTGACTGGCACAGTCAGTTATCAGTGTACGCCCTACTTCCCATATTCTATGGCAGGAGAGGACTCACACACATGGTGACTCAAAGCCCGTTTCAAGCCTTACTTAAGTAAAAAAGAACCAGATCGGGGGGAGGGGCAGGGATAGAGCAGGAATCTAAAGTACAAAATGCAATAGTAAAAAAGTAAATGATTAGAAACACTATTTACTAGAGGGGTAAAATTACCAAAGTTAGTTAAATACACAGATTATATGAAATTTCACCATATGAAATCTCTGTATTCCGGAGGAATTTCTGGAAATCTGAGACAAAGTATGTCTTTAAAAATAAAAGTTTAACTTAAGAGACCAAGAATTAAAACTTATGTTTACCAACGTGCACTCTGAGTGTCAATTTTTCAAAAAGAATAAAGCAAAGCCTAGGTTAGAAACTAAAACAGAAGAGCTGCTATCAAAACATGCCAATACAGGGAAAGAAAAGCCTAATTTCATTTAAGCATTCTACTGGTCCCAGACCAGGGATTAGTTAACTTTCTCTGTAAAGGACTAGACAGTAAATACTTTAGGCTCTAGGAGTTTTACAGTCTCTCCTGTAACTAATCAACTCTGTGAAAGCAGCCACAGTTAGTACATGGATGAACAGATATGGTTCTGTCCCAATAAATTCTTATTTCTGGATACAAAATTTTGAATTTCACATAACTTTCACAAAATATTTTCTATTTCTTTTTCAAATATTTAAAACTGAAATCATTTCAGCTCACAGGCCATACCAAACACATGAGTCAGATCAGGCCAAGAGATCAGTTTGCTAACCCCTGGTCTCAGACAAATAATGCACTGAATCCCTACATTTCAAAACTAAGTTTGATTTTTCCTTCCAAGGTGAGTATGTCTTTTAACTATTTTAAACTGTTAAACAGGAACTAATCTATCTATATTTTTAATCCAATCTGTCGACAACAGAGGCGCATTTTTTTTGTTGTTCGCCCCCATCCCAACCTGCCCTCCCAACCTGGGGCTTCCTTGATGGTTCAGGGGGTAAAGAATCTACCTGCATGCAGTGCAGGAGACACAGGTTCCAACCATCCCTGGGTCAGAAAGATCCCCTGGAGGAGGAAATGGCAACCCACTCTAGTATTCTTGCCTGGAAAATTTCATAGAGGAACCTGGCAGACTCATAGTCCACGGGACTGCAAAAGAGTCAGACATGACTGAGCACATGGCCCACCTCCATCCCACCTCCAGCATAGATGGATTTACTCAGGATAAGCAGAGAATGGCAATATGGGGTCTACAAACATGGTGAGCAAAGAGTGAGTTCCCTGTATGGCAAGGGAAGGCCAACACTTTGATAGAGGAATAAAAGAAGATGGGAGGGTTATAGTAAACAGAGGCCATGGTTTTTCATTGGCCTCGTCCTTGCTAGGAAAGGAGAGGAGTGTTTCTTCTTTCTGTTGCACTCTGTGATTGTGAGAGCTCCCCCCATTCTGGCCAGAGGCAAGTTTTTAACAAGGTTGACAAATATTTTAAAAGTGTAGTCTTTAACCCAAAGAAATCTATATAAATATAAATTTAATCTATGAAAAACACATCAGAACACTTGAGGGGGTGTCACTGTACTCAAAGCTAATACAATCTGCATGCCTGTGATAAACAAACCTCATCAAAGTCCCTAAAGAATTCCAAGTACATTCATTCTTCTACTGACCTTTCAATCAATACAGTCTATTAAAAAGCTTGTATTTTACAGCTTTGGTCCCTTGTAGAATCTTATTTTCTGAATTTTAGTTCAGCATTTCACCTACAGCTTGACCAAAGGGATGTTATAAGAAACTGCTGCACAAACCCCAATACTCTATTTACTATAAAAAAGACAGAAAAATTTTATCTAGTATATCATGCATCATCTTTTTTATGAGGACCCTTGGGAGAAATTTCTCAAGCACAGTGCCATTTATGAACACTTTTCTCAAGAGACTTGTGTTCCTCTTACCTTACAGATACTGTATATTCCATAATTCAGTATAAAATTCTTTTAGGCTGTGAATTCAAGCTTCGCAGTCCAGTTCTGGTAACTGTGTGAGAATCTATGACATACATTTGTACGTACTTCTATAATTAGCTCCATATTACTGAATTTTTATTTCCTCAATTTTTTTTCTTTTGGGAAAAATCCTGACACTGTGTTTATATATTTTTAACTCAAATAAAGTGGGGCATAAGTATGCAATGGCATAAGAAACTACCACACACATATATGTTCTAAGTAACATCATTCAACCGGGGGAAAAAAAATACTTACCTCAAACAGCTGCAATTTGTTCTTTGTGTGGCTTCAACAAAATCCCAGGATGCTACTTTATCAGCTGTCTCTTCTTCACACAGACCACTTGATGAAGCCGAATACTTCCTCCTAAGATTTGAAATTATATAATCTTTAGAATTCATAAAAATTTTTGTAAACTTGAATTAAGCATTAACATTGAAGTTTTAAATCAATTTTTTGTATTAAAATCTTATCAATGAGCACTTACTTCAAATCTCTTATCTACAAGTAACTACCAACATGCAATTTTTAAACTTGAAGATGAAAATACATACTTGTTCTGTGCTCTGTTCATATTACATTCTTGCCAAACTCTATCCACCACATGATTTGCTAATTTTCTGGGTATCTTCCCACCATGATGGCTAGTACTATCTGAGCTGAAGCCATCAGATACTGAAGAAAATTTGATCCACTTCTGGGCAGACTGAGGATCAACTGAAAACAAAAAAAAAAATTGATTGTAGGAGAATAAAGGCAGGTTTAAAAGAGTATTACTTTGTTTTCTGTTTCTTTCTTATACAACTTGCTCCAGCTATCTGGTAAGCCTACTTACATTTTAAGGAAAAAAGCAGGTCACTTTACTTAAAATACAGAAAGCAAAAAAATTTGAACAGGAGATGGGAACTGATGGTAGTATCATATTAATGTTAATTTCCTGACTTGGAAGACTAAATGGCTGTCATATAGAAGAGTCTCCTTAATTCGGGGAAACAGACTTAGTGCTTAGGCGTAACGAGGCATCATGTCTGCAGCTTGGTCTCAAATGGTTCAGAAAAAGACCCATGATAAGGAATGTATGCACAGAGAGAGGGTGATGGAGCAAATAGTAACAATTTGGGAATCTGAATGAGTAGAGCTTTTTGTACTGTACTTGGCAAACACTTCAGTAAGTGTGAAATTATTTCAAAATAACTATTTTTAAGTGTTTACTATATTTAAGAGAAAAGATTTACAACTAGAGCTAATGAAACAGATTAGTACAACACCTGTTTGGACTTCCTCAGGAGATGTAGGTGGTGTGAGAGTAACCGAAGACATAGCAGGATCTCTGGTGGAAGCAGGCACTTGGTGGACACCCAAGCAAGAAGCTGAACAGTGAGAGGGTCCCACAGAGCTAGGAGTAGGAATGTCTGACTGAGGGACTAGAACAAAGCATGCTGGGTAGATCATTCGGACACCAGCTAAAAGTGGGGGAAAAGAGGAAAATCAATTACCTTTGGGTTTGTAGTGGGATTTGTTTCACTCAAAAGTGCAATAATGGAAAAGCAGATACTAAATGATCACATTTGTTAAAATAAAAATACATTAAATATAAAATAAAAACACATTTAGTGTATTTTTATAAATATACACTCTTTCTGGTAAAATGTTTCTCTGAAAGAAACCACAAAAAGCTGGTGGTAGTGGTCACCTTTCAAGAGAGAGACTTAGAATAAAGCAGCTTTCTCGTTTCATTTTTGGATTTTCTAACCATGAATGTATATTACTTAAAAAAAAATTTATTTGCAAATTTGATCAAATTTATTTTAAAACTTTAACGAAGGTAACCGGCACTAAAATTATGGACCTTTTTGGTTTCTTCTTTATATATCTCTATCTGAAAAGTCTAATACATGTTATTGTGTTTTCTTCCCATTTCTGATGCAACTGCTCTGGTGATATATTTACTGAAACTGAATATTGATACTCCTTTGATTAAAAAAATAAAGAAGGTAATCTTCATATAACATTACCATATGAATCCATTAAATACAGTGTTGCAAACTCTAATCCCAATTATCTGCTCAACCATATATTCCCCACACTTTCCACATCTCTCTAAGGTGGAGTATACATTTGCACTCATTGTTAGATTGGATGTGCAACTTGCTCTGGACTCTCCATGCATGTGACAAACGCCACAGCCCAACAGGAACTTCAGGTGCACTTGCAGGGTCACTGCAGCCTCTCCTACTTTCGTCCTCTGCCTTCAGATTAGCATGTCTCAAATACAGTTTACCTTGTTATAACTTAGGGCTCTGAGGAGGAAGATGCATGTAATACAGCCTACCTAAGCAGAACTGACCTGGACAGAGCTAACCAGCCACAAGGTCTTTAGGTATACATTAGGCTCTGATGACCTTTCAAGTCATCAGAGGCTACAGTTTTGCCAAACGTTAAGATACTGCATCACACAAGCTGTCAACTTTCTCACCTCCAAATATCACTCAGTCACAGTTATTTTCTTCTCACCTTTGGCATGCTTCCCTCTAGGTGGGTTATAGCTCCCTTCCCCAATGACTGACTTGGCCATATGACTAGTTTTTACCTAATGAAATGTGAGCAGATGCAACATACATCATATCCTAGCAGAAGATTAAATATATTTAATATGCTTAGGCTCAGTTCCTATTATTCCTCTGTTCTTTTAAGAATATTATGTCCCAGATACTGGATATTCCGTGAGCCTAGGTTGCAGAATGAAAAGGTACAAGAAAGCAAAACCAAATGTTTGATGTTAAAAGCCACTAAGGTATTAAAGAGTTATATTATTCAGCTAAATCTAACTAATACATATAGTCACACATTTCCCACTTAGGATTAATACTCAGAATCCCTACCAACAAGAACTTCTACTGCAGCTAAAGAATCATCTTCCCAATCCATATCTTCCTGTTTTTCTTCAGACATCTCCTTCAAACAAGATGAGATTGGATAGAACTGTTTCCATTCACCAATCAATTTTTTTGTAGCTGAATCGGACATCTTGAATGCCTGTCCTGTGAGAGTGCCATTTAGTCCAAATGGGCTTAAGATAACTAGAAACCCAAAACAGACATTAAGTAAGTAACTAAAGACAATTATACCAAATAAGATGACACTGAATAGTATGGCAAATAATCATGCAATTCAAACAAAGAAAAGTAAACCCATAAAAATCAATTCCAGAGAAAATGAATTTACTGTATTTCATTAAGTGAAGATAAAGTATAATACTGAGTTTATCATAAAAACATAAGATTCTGTCTACCCAAAAATCTCAGATGGATAGTTTCAACGTAAACTGTGAATATTTGTATATCCTTCGATTTCTCTTGGCTTTCCACTAAGAAAAAGCAATTTAAGGAAAAACAACATATAAGTCCTTATTATATACTGCCATATAAATTTTAAAAGAGCAAATAGTAAGCTTAGAACTAAAACAAGGACACATGCCTTACAAAGAACACACTTGTAAGAACTCACAGTCCTTACAAACAAATCATAATTTTTTTTCTTTAAAATCATCAATCTTACAAAATTATTTCCTCTAGAGTTCAACCACTTTCATGGTATGAATTATATCAAAAGTCTTATGTACCTACATTAAACATGGCTTATGTGAACTGATAAAAAAGATAACCATGAATATATATAACATATATACCATCTATAGCCTATTTAAAAAGATATGCTAACATTCATGTACAAGAACTTTTAAAAATAATATTTGCATTAAGAATTTATTTAATTGACTTAATACTCTAATGGGAAAGAAGTAAACTACATCAGAATCACATCATTAGGCTACAGATTGGGGGAAATCTCATTAATCTCTACCAATAAGATTTGTTTCTTGAAACAACAATAAAAAACCAAGCAACTATGCCAATAAAATAATCTACCTTGAAATGGGCTATTAGACTGTTGAGCAAGGGTGATATGTTCTTCACTAAGAAGGTATACAGGTTGATGTTGATTAATTTCCACACTGGTACAAACATTGCTGTCTCCATGCAAGAAAAAGGTGAAAGAGCAGGACAAGTGTTCACTAATAAAGAAGAAAAAGTAGTATTTTAGTAATGATTTATAGCCAAAAACAAAGTCAATTTGCTTTTCTTAAGAAGTTACACCACAAAAATGTACATTCTCTTTAACCCAGAAATTCTACCTTATCATCTAAAGGGAAAAAAAGAAATCACAGATATAAACAAAGATTTAGCTATAAAAAATGTTCTTCACAGCACTGTTTATAATAGGAAAAGCTGCAAAGAAAGGAACCAGTTAAACAAGTTAGGTACACCCACACATAATGATGATATAGCCACCAAAATAAATAAAGGAGGGGGAGTTGGTTTGATGAGAAAGGTAAAAGTACAGTTTAGTATAGTTTCAAAAAAAATCTATGTGTACAACAGAATTAAAAATGATCTAATGTTTTATTTCCCATCTAGTAAAAAATAAATACAAACATATTTTATCATATTATTTCTGAAACTGGGCTGAACACAATTAGTCAAGCAGCTAATGTGCTGCCCTCCTCCATCCCCAATGAATAGTTCTTTTAAAGCAATGGTGAGTGTTGTAATTGAAGGTATTCTAGAATCAAAGTTACAAGCAAAATAGAACATCTTAGGAAATTTACACATGACTGGGTATACAGATTGGAAAATAAAAGTTCCCAAGAGGAAAGCAGATATATCCTTAAGATAAAATTTAGAAAAGTCGAGTGGCCCAGAAAAAATGAGATTATACACTAAGAAGAATCTACTCACCTTATTCCTTCTCCAAATATTTATCCTAAGAATCATCTTAAAGAACCAATTCTTTAAGTTACAACCATTAATAAGCTTGAAATCTATTGCATACATCTATAAACCCCTTGAATTTTTTCTGGATGAGACAAGGGCATAATTTAAGTTACAGTAAAAGTAATTACTGTATTTTCCCCATCCCAGTAGCTTTTGCTATTATTTCCAGAGTAATTTTGAATTTACAGAAAAGTTACAAACATAGAAAGTGCCCATATACCCTTCACTCAGTTATCCCTAACATCTTATATAACCCATGCTTCGTTGGTCAAACAAGAAATTAACACTGGCACATCACTATAACAAACTCCAGTTCTTCATTTGTTCACCAGAATTTTCCACTAATGTCCTTTTTCTGTTCCAGAATCAAATCCAAGATATTACAATGCATTTACCCAATTATTTTTTTGCTTCAGTTGTATTGAGACATAAGTGATAACTTTTTATGAATGATAACTTTTTATAGGAAATAAAATTATTTACATTATTTTAAAATAAATTAAGCTCATTTCTTCTGATTAAAAACCTAAGTCCTTTGGAGTAACTATGGTTGAGTAATTACAAAGACTATAGACATTTCCTTATATTCAGATATAAATGCACTATACATTAAACAACCAAAGTGAAGACAAGTGTTACTCCTTTTATTCAAAAAGTGTTTTGTAGCAAAGCACATGACACTATGTTAATCTCAATCATTTAATTACAGCTATGCTAAGTGCTATAACAAAAATTATGTACAGGATACTAAGAGACTCTCTTAACAAGACCTAAATAATGAAAATAAACTTAGATACATACATTTTATATATATAATTCCTAAGGGAAAAAGAATCACACTTGGGTAACGCCATAAAAGTTATTACGTCCTATGACACTTTTCATCAGCCTATCCCCCCCCATACCTCTTATTTCTCCAATTTCATTTCTTACTTATCTTTCTCAAATACTTTCCCTTTCTCCCTCAATTGACCTCTTTGCTGTTCCTTAAACACATCAGGCCTTTGTACCTACTGTTATTCCATCTGGAACACTCTAGATAGCTATATTCACCTTCATCAACCTTTCTCAGGTTTTCAAACACCTTCTAAGCGACGTCTTCACTGATCACCCTCCTTTAAATTGTTCTTCTGGGATTTGTTTTGGCTTAACAAATAATGAAAATCTAACTTATTACACAGTTTATTTCTTATAGTCACCAAGAATGTAAGCTCTACTGGAGAAGGAATCTGTTTCCTTTGTATATTGTATCCCTGTATTGATAGAATAGGTCCTTGGCACATAGTACTAAATACTGCAGAATAAAATCCACATTTGATCTTTTTTTCCCCTAACCATACTCCTTTTCTTATCAAATCTACAGAGTTGTTCAAGCCAGATATATAAATCATCTCAAATTTTTCATTTTCCCCAACCTTCTACTTTCAACTAATCCATCACTAATTCCTACTGATTCTAGTTCTTAGATAATTTTTTTTGTTCTTTGTCTTTTTAAGGTCTGAGTAGTTGTTAAAATCTCTAATTTACCTTTCTTTACAACACTGCCAGCAATCTAAAAATTAATTCTAATCATGCAACTGGGAGGCTCAAAATCAATTGTTTCTCAATGCCTTCAGGACTAAGTCAAAAAACTCCTAAAACCTTAGCACAGCACTTTAGATCCTTCCACAATCTGACCCTTGCACTAAACTCTCTAGACAGAGATCACTTAATCCACCAAGAATTACCCCTTTGTTTAGATACCTCACATAGGGAGAATTATAAGATATTTGCCTTTTTGTGACTGGCTTCTTTCACTTAGCATAATGTCCTCAAGGTTCATCCATAATGTAGCACATGACAGGATTTCTTCCAGGATAAACAATAATTCATTGTATGTATATAACATATTTTGCTTAGCCATCACCCATCAAAAGATATTTGGGTTGGTATACCTCTTGGCTATTAAAAGTAATGCTGCTATGAACATGGATGTGCAAAATGTCTTCAAAATCCTGCTTTCAATTATTCTGCATACACACTCAAAAAAAGGTCTGCTGGATCATATGGTATTTTGTTTTCAATTTTTGGAGCAATCCCTGTAACATTTTCCATGGTGACTGCACTATTTCACAATCTCACTAACCATGCACAAGGGGTCTAATTTCTCTATCCTTAGTAACGTTTGCTATTCTTTATTTCAGTAGTAGCCACCTGGTATGTTTTTGGGCTTCCTTGTGGCTCAGCTCGTAAAGAATCTTCCTGCAATGTGGGAGACCTGGGCTCGATCCCTAGGTTGGGAAGATCCCCTGGAGAAGAGAAAGGCTACCCACTCCATGGAGAATTCCATGGACGACAGTCCATGGGGTCACAAAGAGTCGGACACAACTGAGTGACTTTCACTTTCATGTTTTTATTTATATTTCTCCGATTAGCGATACCGAGTAACTTTTTTTTTAAGATTCATTTATTATATTTTTGGCTGTGCTGGGTCTTTGTTGCTGCACATGGGCTTTTTCTAGTTTCAGCAAAAAGAGGCTACTCTCTAGTTGTGACGTATAGGCTTTTTATTGCAGTGGCTTCTCTTGTTGCGGAGCACGGACTCTAAGTGTGCAAATTTCAGTAGTTGCAGCTCAGACTTAGCTGCCTCACAGCATGTGGGCTCCTCTCAGAGCAGGGACAGAACCATGCCCTCTGCATTGGCAGGCAGACTGGATCACCAGGAAAGTCCTGAACATCTTGTCTTATGCTTATTGACCATTTGTATATATTCTTTGAAGAAGTATCTATTGAAGTATTTTTCCCATTTTTTAATTGGGTTATTTGATATTTTGTAGAGTTGTAGTAGTTCTTTATAATGCTGGCTATTAACACCTTAGCAGATACATGATTGCAAATATTCTCTTCCAATCCTAATGCACAAAGAAATTTAGGTTGGATATAGTCCCATTTGTCACTGCCAAATCCAGTGACATGAAGCTTTTCCACTACATTTTTTTCCTTGAAGCTTTATAGTTTTAGGTCTTACATTTAGGTTTTTAATCTAAGTTATTTTTTGTATACAGTATAAGGTAAGGGTCCAAGTTCATTCTTTTATACGTGGATACTTGTTTTCCCAACACCAGTTTTTGAAGAGAATGTCCTTTTCCCACTGAGTGGTCCTGGCACACTTGTCGAAGGTCAACTGAACATATTCACAAGAATTTATCCCTGAACCTTTTATTCTCTCCCACTGGGTTACCTGTCTGTCTTTATGCCAGTACCATACTGTTTTGATTACTGTAGCTCTGTAATGTTTTGATCATTCTTCCCTTTATCCAGACTTTGTAGTTCTTCCTAATAGAGGCGAAATACACTTCTCCAAACCTTGAATCAGGCTCGCTTTGTGACTTGCTTTGGCCAAGCAGAAGGTTGAAGAATACTTATATATTTCACATATAATTTAGCTTGCCCTCTGGTACTTCTGTCATCACGAGAATATGCCCTGACTGGTTCACTGGTCTAAAGAGGGATGAGAACCTTATACAAAATACACCTCTACCCACACTATGGTTTACAGTGACTAGACTGACTAATCCCTAGCTGACCTGTAGGTACATTAGTGAGAACACGTAACTGTTTTAAATCCCTATGTTTTGGGGTGGTTTATTACACAGCCATATCTGATATAAAAACTGGCACCAAAGGTGAGGCACTACCATAACAAAAACCTAAACATGTGGCATTCAGTTTTGGGATCACAGAATTGGTAGCAAAGAATACGAACACTGAAAAGCAGTCAGGAAAATGGTAATCTATGTTTAATATAACAGATGAATACTTCATAGAACCTTTGCCTGAAATAATCTGGAATGCAGAAAACATGCCTAAGCGAACTCACTGCAGGGCTGGAAAATAAGTTTCTCAACAAAGCAATAGTATGGACTATGTTATAGCACAGCTCAAGAAAAATACCAAATCAAGAGTGTGAATCTCAGTGGTTAAGAATCTGTCTTCCCATACAGGGAATGAGGGTTCAATCCTTGGTTGGGGAAATAAATCCCATGTGCCACAGGGCACCTAATCCTGTGCACCGCAACTCGAGAGTCCCTGTGCCACAAGAGAAGCCCTTGTGCCACAAAGAAGACCCAGCATAGTTTTAAAAAAGTGTGTAAAATCTCAGACCCCCTTGGTAATACCAAACATTACTTTTAATACCAGCTGAAACATTAGGATTTTTTTTAAAACAGATTTTTTAATGCAATGAATTGAAACACAATTAGAATATACTTCAATTAAAAAAAACACATTAGAATGACAGTTCAGGTCTTCTATGCCTATGGAGACAAGGCTAACTTGACTAAATGTGAAACTACTGGCTTGCTAAAAAATAATTTTGGCTTTTTCAGTTAATTATCACTGATATAAGGACTGAGCAAAATGTACATCTCTTCTTCTGAAAGCAGGACTACAAAAATCAACTTGTTAAAAATTCAACCTTTGTGAAATAACAAAATAATTTTTCCTACTCCTAAATATTTCTTTGTAACACAATTAACCACTTTAACAGTTTTATTGAAGAAATCTTTACCACCTTTTAAAACTCAGTGATATCTGTAAAGCAATTATCCTTCAATTAAAAAAATAAATTTAAAATTTTTTAAAAAAGTGATAAAAAGGTGCTGGCAAACCATTAAGGACATGAGCCACATGACCTGGTGTGTAATAATAAATGCTCAGTAAAATTTACTGTGTTGAAGGTCTACATGGTAATGGCTTCTATGTACTTTGTTGTAGTCAAATCTCAACTTATTCTTTCTTACTATCTTTTAATTATTATCTAGGCCCTACTTCTCTTTAATTATCTTTCTAAAGCTATTTTTATTAGATTTAATTCAAATGTAAAAATTTGTACTAGGAAAACATACTGAAATGAGATCATGTTGGAACTCTTTTCTCTTTAATCATACGTTTTCATATCTGGAAAAATAAAAAAGAAACTCTTAGAAGGGTTGCTTTCTGGAACAGAGTAATGGTGGAAAAGGAGACTTTTACTAATTAATTAATTCAGCAAATATTTATAAAGCACACATTATGTGTCAGACACCATGCAAAGTGTTGGCTATGTAGAGGTGACCAAGATAGACAGAGTCCCTGTCTTCAAGAATTTTACAACCTAGTGGAAGAGGCAGGCCTTTTATGTGCACATACATAAACACACATACATATACATGTGTTCATACACATACATATTTATTTACTTAAAAGACTGTAATGAATGATACAAAAGAAAAGGATGCTAAGAGAATTCACTAGAGGGAACTAAGTTAATTTGGATGGAAGGCGGTTTAGGGAGAGTGATGTTTGTGCTGAAATTTGAAAGATGCATCAGTTTACAGGGCAAGAAGTAGAGGAGAGCATTCCAGGTAGAGGAACCAGCAGTGCAAAGCCCTGGGGCAGGAATGATTTTGGCTTACTGCAAGAACTGAAGGAAGACCAGTAGCAACTGGAGTAGACAGGAGCAAAAAACTGGGATTAAGACGGAAAGAACTAGCAGGTCAGAATATACACAACGAGGCAGTCTGAATTTTGTTCTAAAGTGCAAGGGGAAATTATTGAAGGATTTTCAATCAGAGGAATGATAGTATCTGATATTTTTTTGTTTTTACTTGAAGACCTCATTAATTATGAGAGAGGAGAATCCATAGGATATGTGTGCATGCGTACATGCTCAGTCACTAAGTCCAACTCCTTGCAATGCCTTGTACTGTAGCCCTTGAGGCTCCTCTGTCCACAGAATTTTCCTAGCAAGAATACTGGAGTGGGTTGCCATTCCTCCTCTAAGGGACCTCCCCGACCCAGGGCTGAACCTGTCTCTCCTGCGTCTCCTGCACTGGCAGGCGGATTCTTTACCACTGAGCCACTAGGACCCACAGCAATAATGGCCCAGATGAGAGACAGTGGTGACCTGGAATAAGGTAGTGACAGTAGAAATGGGAAGAACATCTGGAATGTGTTTGGGAATTTGGTGATGGATTATATATAGGAACCAGGAGGTCCCTAGAATTAAAGCAGTTATCTGATGACATGAGCCTCAGGGTAGAGCATACAGAAGTCTAGAGAAGGAACAGGTTTGGGGTAAAGATCAAGAAATCAGTTTTTGGACAAAGTAGCTTTTATGATGTGGTGGAGGCTTGGGTTTATATTATATATCTGTGGATTATCAGGGTGTGGATGGTATTTACATCTTTGTGAATGAATGTGATTACCTAGAGAGGGAATGTTGAACAGAGCCCAGGAACTGGCCCTGCTGCTGCTGCTGCTAAGTCGCTTCAGTCGTGTCCGACTCTGTGCAACCCCATAGACGGCAGCCCACCAGGCTCCGCCGTCCCTGGGAATCTGCAGGCAAGAACACTGGAGTGGGTTGCCATTTCCTTCTCCAATGCATGAAAGTGAAAAGTGGAAATGAAGTCGCTCAGTCATGTCCGACTCTTCGAAACCCCATGGACTGCAGCCCACCAGGCTCCTCCATCCACGGGATTTTCCAGGCAAGAGTACTGGAGTGGGCTGCCATTGCCTTCTCTGAGGAACTGGCCCTAGGGAGCTCTAAAAACTGCAGCTTTAGTATAACAGAAGACACTCACAGAAGGGACCAGGAAAGAATAGCCCGAGTGTCAGAAGACGACATTGAGGAGAACGGGTGTTGTGAAAGCAAAAAGCGTTTTAGTAAGAATTAGGCCCATTCTTGTACAGCTGGGGTATACGCTTGTGCATGTGTGCCTGCTCATTTGCTTTAGTCATGTCCAACCCTTTGTGACCCCAGGGATTGTAGCTCACCAGGTTCCTCTGTCCACGGGATTCTCCAGGCAAGAATACTGGAGTGGGTAGCCATGTCCTTCTCCAGGGAACATTAGGATTTTTAAAAAATTACTCACAAGCTGCCATACAATTTCCTCAAAGAATGTATCTAAACAAATATATGCAACCAATCTCATTACTAGATGTGGGAATGCTTATGAAGCCATATTTACACTTTTCGAGTGACCTCTTTTCTGACAGAATTATTCTATAACTTTTAAGGCTAAGGTACAGAAAGTATATGTACACAACATCATTTTTAAACAGTATTTTTATCTTAGCAAGCCAACAGTGTTCTGAGAGGGTTATGCCCATTACACACTGCTTGTTGTTCAGGTACTCAGCAGTGTCTGACCCTTGCAACGCTGTGCACTGGAGCCCTCCAGGCCCCTCTGTCTGTGGGGTTTCCCAGGCAAGAATACTGGACTGGGTGGCATCTCCTTCACGAAGGGATCTTTCCAATCCAGGGATCGAATCTGCCTCTCCTGAATGGCAAGTGGATTCTTTACCACTGAGCAATCTGGGACCCCAATTATATGTACTGACATAAAACAAGCAGAAATCAATTTTCAAAGCATCTATCTCCTCCAAAGAGCGGATAAGAGAAAACATGTGGTGAAAAAAAAAAATTAAGAAAATTTCATATTAAACTAGTTAGAATGAATATACATATGTATTTTTAACATTATAACTCTTTAAAATTTTTTCAGAAAACATTAAAAGATAAATTTTGCCGACAAAAAACTAAGAATTTAAAGGGGAATAACTAAAAACACTCTATGTACCACTGCAATATTGTAAAGTAATCAGCCTCCAACTAATAAAAGTAAATGAAAAAATAAAAAAATAAAAATAAATGCTAATCACTGCCAAAAAAAATAAAAAATAAAAACAAAAACACTCTATGTCAAGGGAAACATTTACTAAGGAAGTGACTCTAATAATAATAATCTACACATAGGTAAACTGCAGTTCGATCAAGTTTAAGGTAAATATGCTATACAAATCGTCACAAATGCTGTGTGCTTAATCAGTAATTCAACAGCAGATTCCAAAATCTAAATTGCAAACACTTTCAAGAACGTCTGCAAGTTTAAGCAACAACCTAAAACAGTCTATTGCTCTTTATTTTTAATGTGTACTTGGCTGCCTGGGGCCTCAGCGGCAGCACACAGGATCTTTGCTGCCATCATCTGGGACCCTCAGTTGTAGCGCGTGGGGCTGAGCAGCTGTGGGGCACAGGCGTGTGGAATCGTTCAGACCCGTGTCCCCTGCACCGCAAGGCCGACTCTTCACCAGCAGGCCGCCAGGGAAGTCCCCAGTCTTTAACGACAAAGAGGCTTGGAGACCTGTATTTTATATCCTCATATTTAATCAACGAACTATAGTTCTTAAAACTACAGCTTTCAACCGTTTCATTTCATACATAAAATATTAAAAGAAAATAAATTCTCCGCTCCTACTCTCTGTACTACCCTACTTAGCAGCAAGCTCTCAATTCCAGTTGCCTATTTTAGGAAAAACATCACACCATATACTGCTAGCATATGTTTCCTATACAGACTGATCTAATTGTAATAGAAAATGGTTTAAAATAAACCCAGTTTGTGCATGTATAGGAGGAAAAAAACTAAACATTCTAAATATGGGATAAATTCTCTGAAATTCTTACACAAGTATACCTTGCTTTACTGTGCTTCACAGACAAATGCGGGCTTTACAAATTGAAGGTGTGTGGCAACCTGGCACTGAGCAAGTCTGTTGGCACCATTTCTTCAACAGCATATGTTCACATCATGTCTGTGTGTCACATTTTGGTAATTTTCACATTTCAAACTTTTTCATAATTATTATACTTGGTATGGTGATCCATGGTAAGTGATCTTTGATGTTACCATTACAAAAAGATTATGACTTGCTGAAGGTTCAGAGACTGGTTAGTATTTTTTAGTAATAAAGTAAGTTATGTACACTGTTTTCTGGAAATACTGCTACTGCACACTTAGGAGACTACAGTTAGTGTAAACATAACTTTTACATGCACTGGAAACCGAATAATTTCCTGTGACCCAATTTATTATGATGTGTGCTTTACTGTGGAGCTATAGAATAATAAGATTCAATACCATCACAATAAAAATTGAGCAGTTATTTTGCAGATACTGACAAAATGACTCTAAGGTTTACGTGTTGCGCTGAGCTTCATTGTGTCCGACTCTTGGCGACCCCATGGACTGTAGCCCACCAGGCTCCTCTGTCCATGGGGATTCTCCAGGCAAGAGTACTGGAGTTGGTTACCATGCCCTCCTCCAGGGGATGTGCCCAACCCAGGGATCAAACCCAGGTCTCCCGCCTTGCAGGCGGATTCTTTACCATCTGAGCCCCCAGGGAAGCCCAAGAATAGTGGAGTGGGTGGCCTATCCCTACTCCAGAGGATCTTCATCTTCCCAATCCAGGAATGGAACCAGGGTCTCCTGCTTTGCAGGCAGGTTCTTTATCAGCTACCAGGGAAGCAATTATCTCCAAGGTATACCTATACTAAAGGTAATCTAGTCAGAAAATATTATAGGCCAAAGTGAAGGTTAGGTAATACCACCATACTAAATTCACAATGGCTTGTCTTTCGAGGAGAGAGATCATTTTACAACACCACTTCATTTTCAGTACTCAGCACTTAGAAAAGTGGAGTTAAAACAAATATGTGCAACTACAATAAGAATCCAAGGTACTGTTAAGCTACCATAAAGTATTATGGAGACTAAAACTGCTCTCTAGGAGCTTTTACTATAATAAGCAAAGCAAAAAGGTAAGAATAAGGCATAATTTTACAGATGAAACCTGAATAGATAATCTGTTGTAGGAAAATGTTCCTTAAGTACTGAAATTAAACAAAAGATTCTTTTTATTTCTAAGACATAAAATGAAAATATGCTTATAGATTACAGTCAGCTGTTCTAATACTGTAGCAGTTAAGTATACTGCTTTAGGAAGTGCTGTATTATCAGCACTTCTGTTAGGCAGGTAGAGAAAGATGATATCCCATTTTGCTGGTAGGAAATTCAAGGCACAAAGAAGTTAACTGACTTGTCTTAAAATCATAAACCTATTTATAAAGGGAGTGTTGACTTACAAGTTCTAGTCATCCTAACAATCAATTAAAAATGGGCAAAGAACTTGAACAGACATTTAAAGAAGATACACAGCCACCCAACAGGTGAAAAGATGCTCAACATCACTAGTCATTTAGAAAATGCAAATTAAAATGACAATGAGATAACTACTTCACATCCATAAGGATGGCTGCTATTTTTTAAAAAATGAAGTGCTGGTGAGGATGTGTAGAAATTGCAATCCTCCTACACTGCTCGCAGGCATATAAAATGGGCCAGCCATAGTGGAAAAGACTTTAGCTATTCCTCAAAAAATAAATAAAAATAGAATTACTGTATGCCCTAACAAATCTACTTCTTGTATGTTCCCAAAAGAACTGAAAGCAGGGACTTGAATAGATATCTGTATACTAATATTTATAGCAGCATTATTCACAATAGACAAAAAGTAGAAACACCCCAAATGTCAACTGACAGATGAGCGGATAAACAAGATGTGGTATAAAAGTACAATGGAAAATCATTCAGTCTGAAAAAGAAATGGGGACTTCCCTGATGGGTCCAGTGGCTGCCTCCATGCTCCCAATTCAGGGCCTAGGTTCGATCCCTGGTTGGGGAACCAGATCCAACAAGCCACAACTAAAGAGTTCGCAGGCTGCCTCTAAAGATCCAGAATGCTGCAACTAAGACCCAGAACAGTCAAATAAAGAAATATGCAAATATTTTTTTAAAAAGAAATGAAAGTGCAAGCTACAACTTGGATAAGAACCTTGAGAACATGCTGCTAAGTGAAATAAGCCAGATACTAAAGGACAAATACCTTTTGATTTCACTTATGTAAGGTACCTAGAAGAGTCAAATTCATAGAGACAAAATGTAGAATGGTGGTTACCTGGGGCTGTGAGGGGGAGAAAATAGGGAGTCATTATTCAATGGGCAAACTTTCAGCCTGGAAAGATGAAAAATTTCTGGATAGTGTGATGGCTGCCCAACAGTATGAATGTAATTAATGTCACTGTACCATACACTTAAAAAATGGCTAAAATGGTAAATTGGGTTGTCTATATTATACCACACACACACAAAAGGATCCTAGTCATCCTAATTCAAGATTTTTATTCCACTGATTTAAATAGGTTTCAAACCTGCCTATCTTTCATTAGAATCGCACAGAGATCTTTTAAAAATTCCAAAGCCTAGACCACATTCCCAGGTTAATAAACAGATTATTTTTTTAATCTCTCAAAGTGATTCCATATCCAGACAAGTTTGGGAACCACTGCATTAATCTGTATTTCTGTAGCTCTCAGAGTGATTCTTTAAATTCCTTAAATTTATAGGTACAATTTCAATATCAAATATCCTTACCATATCTCAATGAACAAAAGATATATATTAAAATCCAGAATACAACACCTTTATCTGTGAATTTTATATACTTCAGCTCACTTAGTGAACACATTACTTACATTATATAGTAAAGAATACTCAGAAAGCAATGACATTATTTTGGTTTACAACTTCAAGTGCT
Organism: Odocoileus virginianus; assembly: GCF_023699985.2. Classification (NCBI taxonomy): domain Eukaryota; kingdom Metazoa; phylum Chordata; class Mammalia; order Artiodactyla; family Cervidae; genus Odocoileus; species Odocoileus virginianus. The sequence continues at coordinate 10,152,131 of NC_069690.1, read as the reverse complement.
CAGCAAATACAGCATCTCCCTAGTATTTTTAAGTCTTCTGTTTTACTATTTTCTATAACTTTAAAAAGATGTAGGTGAGACCTCCCTGGTGGCCCAATGCAGATCACATGATGTGGGTTCGATCTCCGGTCAAGGAACTAAGATCACACAATGCTGTGTGACACAGCCAAAAGATTTTTAAAAATAATAAAAAATAAATTAAATAACACATAGGTACAGGAGATAACAGCGATCTACAGGGCACAATCTGTCTCATTTTTTCATGCCCTATAATTCAGCTCCAGTACCTGCAAGATGTATGAATTTCAAGAAGTTCCTTAATCTCCCTATTCTTCAGATTTAACAACTGTAAGATGGACTAACAGGTCTGTTTTGAAAACTGATTTAACACATATTAAACCCTGATTTCAAACACGGCCTGGTCAGTCATGCTTATGAAAAGGTTTCTCATTCCCTTCTCCCCTTCAGGAAAAAAAAATTTCTCTATTATCATTCATATCTAAAATCAACAGTTCAAAAAGATAGATTTGTATGAATCTCTAAGAATCACAGTAAGAAATGACAGTAAGAAAAGCTTAATGGGAAGGAAAAAAAGAAAAAAAGGCTTTCCTCGTACTAAATTTTTCTCAAAAATGTTTCTAGAAAGTATGAACATGGGGAAAATTGACCATGCAAATCCTAATGACTCAAATATCACAGAGAAATTTCATTAGGTCGTAAGTACTATTATATCATCACTGAGGACTTCAGAATAATCTTGATGATTGACATTAATGATAGACTAAGCTAAAAGGAGGAAAAATAAGACAGTAACCATGCCCAACTTAGCAAATAATGGACATCTTGACAGAAGATGGAAGTTTCCCTATTTTTGAGTCTCAAGTACACTCCCAGTTTAGCATATAATTCCAAGAGGGTTCATCACTGTTGATGCAAACCAATATACACATGACTATCAAGCGCTTGTAAATGAAGCCATACCACGCTGAGATGTATTCTAAAGTACGGAATGCATATTAGATTTCAAAGACCTAGTTTAAAAGAAGTCAACTACCTCATTCATATCATTTGCATATGTAATTACATACTGAAATATTTTAGATATATTGGGTTAAATATATGAAAATCAATTTCACTTTTAAAAAAACTTTCTTGAATGTGCCTACTGCAAGATTTTAAAATACATATGTGACTCATACTATATTTCTATTAGTGCCATCTTAGAAGACAAGAAGAAAGGAATTGAGTCCTTAGAAAACATAATAGCTTCCCTAGAAGTTAAGTTTTCAAAGATATTGAGGAACCCAACCAAAGGATATCCCACAGCTATATAAAATGGCTACTAATACGCCACCTTAAATCTTGTGGTGCTTATATTTAAATAAGATGGAGTTGAAGGGACTGTGTAAAAGCCACAGGTGTATGAAAGAAAACAAAGCTTTATGAGTGAAGTTTTAAAGTAGTCTTTCAGTTACTGCCCGACCCCCCAAAAAAACCCCAAAACACAAAAAACCTTAACTGACTTCTTTAGTGATGCTAAGGCATTATTTTAAGTGTAAAGGCTCTGGTGTAAGCAATATCATCCAAAAGAACTTTCTACAATGATAGAAATATTTTATATCTATACTATGCAATACAATAACCAGCACTCATAAGAGTATTTGAAATGTGGTTTAGACAACTGAGGAACTGAATTTTTATTTTTCAATTCACTGAAATTTAAATACCTACAACTGATTGGTGGCTCCTGTAACAACAGCACAGTTCTAAATAAAAATGGCAAAGTCCTGTCCAATCACCTTACTAAAGCCTGCAGCTTGCTCCATGGCTATTTACATATACAGAACTTCCAATCAGCATTTTAGTGCCCAGAAATCTTAAGAGTAGAAAAGGAGATAATTCAGACATCCAGGATCTCAGAAATATTACTTCTTATGTACTCTCTTCTCAGGAAACTACAGGTAGATGGGCAGTACCAAAATAGTAAGACAAAAAAACAAAACATGAGATCCAGGGAATATGCGACCCAACACAGACAAGAAGACAAAGCAAATTCCCAAGATGACTACTGTGAAACAGGCCTAATAGAACAAGTCCAAACCAGAACAGAACAATGAAGGGCTCAAACAGGGATACTGAGAGAGAGTAAGAAGAAACTAAAAGATTACAGAAACTCCTTAAAGGTAGAGGGGAGACTTATACTTCCTGTAGATAGCCTAGGGGCGAATTACCAGTAAGTATACAGATAAAGCAAACTTTACCTGTAAAGAGTGAAAGAAATATTTTAGGCATTGTGGGATCATCAGTCTCTTATCACAACTATTCAACTCTGCTGGAGTGTGAAAGCAGGCATAAAGTAATTAAAAAATGAAGGAACAAGGCTGTGTTACAATGAAATTTACAAAAACAGGGGGCAGGCTATATCTGCCCTGTGAGGAGGTAGTTTACCAACCCCTGACATAGGTAATTAAGGGAAAAAAGAGGTAATCACATTAACACTGGGAAAAACAAAATTATATAGAGGGAATGGACTGTAATCCTACATGCTATATGACTAAATATTTATAAAATTATAATTATAGAAATAGGTACTTTTGTTTTTTAAACAAATCTCATAACTATATTGGTAAGATAAGGGAAAAAAAAGAAGGGACAGGAAAACTGAGTATCTCAGTATGCCAATGTCCAAGTGGTAGGGATGGGAGTTGGGAGATGACTGGGGTGGAGGGGATGCTAAGATAGCTAAATTATTAATAGAAGACTAAATCCTGAATAACTGAAATAACAGAAAACTCAATAATTAGTATTTGCTTGTAAGTTTTTAAACAGGTAAATTAAAGTTAAGTTAGAAGAATTTAAAGGGATTGCCTCTGAGGAGCATATCTAGTAGTTGGGGCTCAGGATCACAGGTTTTCTTTTTAATTTTGGTAATCAGCTTGAATTCTTAAAATTGCCTACCTACTATCTATTCTCCATTTCTTCTTACTAACCAAGGTTTATTTTGCTCAGAGTGGCAATGTTCCCATATAAAGAGTATTTATCTCAATATAGCCAATGATATGTCAGCTAAAATTTCCAGAAAAGAATCTAATTTTTGATCCAACGGTCACCCCTTCTCATCCCCTCCCTCCCTTCCTCTTCCTGCCTGGAATCCACTGTGAGTGAAGTCTGGAGATGCAACACTTACTGGAACCATGATGATAAAAGCTAAAGGCTAGAGATAAAAGAGCAGAAAACTCCAGGGAACCTAAATTTTGATGACATCATTGAACGTATCTTCCTCCAGACTGTTATTAAGAAAAATCAATTCCTACATAAGCTAGTTAGGACTTTTTTGTCATGGACAACTGAATGCACTCCTACCTTGTACAACTATTCTTTTGACAATAAAGGTTTATTTTAATTTTCATAGAGAAAAAATGAAAGCCTTGATATGTCTTACCTACTCATCAATTATAATGAAACTAGAAAGGGAAGTTTACAAAAAATTTCACGTGTGCATGAAAAAAGATGTGCACCTGACATAAAATGACATCTCAACAATGATTACAACCATCCATCTTTCAGGGAAACTAATAAATTTCCTTCATTTTTTCTTTTCCCATATAGCATCTTACATACCACTGTTTCATTTCTCTCGAAGCCTTAACTAATTCAACAACTGCTTGTGACTAAATCTTCTAACAGATTATGCCTCCTATTTTTTAAACCAGAGAACTGTAGTAACCTAAAGGTTTTATGTGAATACATCTTAAAAGTCTTCTGTGCCTCTAACTGCAACTATCCTACACATTAGCATCATGAATTTGCTCAATTCAAAGCTAAAGAAAATCATAAGCACCCCAAAAGTAAACATGTCCTACACAGAAACATACAAATTTAAATAACTTTAATTAAAGCAAAAAGATGCTGAGAATGAGGATACCTCAACCCAACCATGACTATAGATCACCATCTAAAAACAGATATTAACACTGCTTAATTTTAACAGAGTACCATGAATGTATTTCCACTAGTACTAAAAAATATATATACTTCAATGCCTAAGTCTCTGCTTTCATCTCACATTTTTCCTATTATCCCAAATCAAAACTTAAGCCACTGTACTGACACACAGCCTATCTGTATTACAAGAAAATTCTTAAAATGTGTAAAGAGAGAAAGAAGGAGTCTAAGAAAACTGAATACTTATAGTACTTTGCCAAAGTTAACCTTCTGAATGTCTGTGAGATATTAATTTTATCACACATTCTATAGTCATTAATATTAACAAGCCTAAAGAAATATCAAGTAAGAGTTTAAAAATAGCTTACCTTTTATTTATAGGTTTTTCATCTTTTTCATAAGGCTTTACAAACCACTTGCCAATACGTACAAAGTTCCGGTTCATTAAACACCGTTCCAACAGATTGTGAACTGCTTTGAAAAGCAAAGTTCGGCATTCATAGGAAAGTCCATTCTCCCACACTCCATCTTCCTCTTCTATAAAAGAAATGAAAGAGACAGAAAGTAACATAGAGGCGCTATATCTACTCAGAGCTAAACTGAAAGTATTACAGTTTAATCCCTAAATTCATAAACCCTACTTCACCTCAGAATATTGAGCTATGACCACTTTGTCTCTCTAGACACTAAAACATCAGGTTTCAAAGCTAATCCATAGAGAATAAAAGGCCAAAGTGCCATGTACTCTATTAAATTACCTGAAAATTATTTTCTCACCATATAAAAAGGCAATGATATATCACAAACATACTGATTTGGTTTCTGCATAAATGAACAGGACATTTGTATGACCAAGGGAAATACCACACACTCTATACCTAAAGTGCCAATTTCTAAGTTGACTCACTTGTTAGTTACTTTGTCCTAACTCTTCCAGTCATTCACCCTGCCAAAAAAAAAAAGAAACTAGACAGTTAATAATTAAACTCAAAACATTTTATGTCCATCAGCATTCTAATCCATGACTCAACTATAAAAATAAGTCATGGATAAAAAGGAAGCTTCTGGCACAGAGCCTAACAAGTAATGCATTATCAGCCACCTTAAGTCTCATTTCAACCAAATGATCCCCATGCTTACTATTTAGTCTAAGATTCTCTACATGGGGGAGAAATTTAAAAATTTAAAGACAAATTTTAAATGGTACTTCTGATAGAAAGTTATGTTGGTAGTTTAGTAGCCAAGTCGTGTCCAACTCTCTGTGACCCCACGGACTGCAGCACGCCAGGCTTCCCTGTCCTTCTCACCATCTCCTGGAGTTTGCTCAAACTCATGTCCATTGAGTCAGTGATGCCATCCAACCCATCTCATCCTCTGCCGCCCCCGTATCCTTTGGCCTTCAATTTTCCCCAGCATCAGGGTCTTCTCCAATGAGTCGGCTCTTTGCATCAGGTGACCTAAGTATTAGAGCTCTAGCTTCAGCATCAATCCCTCCAATGAATATTCAGGGTTGATTTCCTTAAGGATTGACTGGTTTGATCTCCTTGATGTCCAAGGGACTCTCAAGAGTCTTCTCCAGCACCACAGTTCAAAAACACTATTTCTTTGGTGCTCAGTCTTCCTTATGGTCCAACTCGCACATCTGTTCATGACTACTGGAAAACCGTAGCTTTGACCATACAGACCTTTGTCAGCAAAGTGGTGTCTTTGCTTTTTAATATGCTGTCTAGGTTTGCCAGATCTTTTCTTCCAAGGAGCAAGCATCTTTTAATTTCATGGCTGCAGTTACCATCCACAGTGATTCTGGAGCCCAAGAAAATAAGACCTGTCACTGCTTCTACTTTTTCCCCTTCTATTTGGCATGAAGTGATGGGACCGGATGCCATGATCTTGGCTTTTGCAACCTATAGATTTGCCAGCAAATCTATTAACCACTCCAAGTGAAGTTACAAAATAATAATAATAATAATAACATAGTCATTTTGAGATAAATATAGATGTGGTTCAGAAAAAAAGCTTTTTACTCTCTATCCATTTATACCTATAAGAAAGCATCCAAGGAATCCTACTATAAATAGGAGCTACTGCCATCAACATTTTAACTTTTGGAATATTTTAATTTGCTATTTCAAATATAAAATAGTGTGGCAAACTCCTATAGTCTATTTAACTTTATAAAACATTTCTTAAGCATGGACCTTCTTTCAATTTAAGTAAAAAAATAATCTTTCTTAATTCAACACTAAAAATGCATATCCCATCCCAATAGAAAAATAATAAACCATGATGCTTTAGAATAAAAGCAGAGACACACTTTAAGAGTGACAGATGGCAAACATTCATAACTTATACAACAAATGAGTAGAATAAACATTAACTCAAAAGCACAATAAGCACAGTAACAGTGGACTTTTAACTTCACTAGAAATTTGTGCCACTACAAAAGTTAATGTCGATTTTATGTTGCTCATTAAAATGCTTCCTAAATTATAGTCAGTCTTTCAAATCAACAGGTTTTTCCAAAAGATAAGCTTTTTAAAAATGAGAAAAGCTTTATAAAATGACCATATTTGAGAGCTGAGATAATTTTTAAATCATTAATAATAAACAGAGAAAGTTCTTCATACTCTGTATTACAGACATCCTTATCTACTTCCAATTAAAGCCAAAATTTCACAAATTTCACTTTATTAAAGAAAACAGGAGGCTAGAAGAAAAGGGAAGTGGCACATAGTGGCTTCACTTTATTTAAAAAGTCTAGATCACAAGCATATCTGTGAGTTGTTGAGAGGGGGGAGGAAAAAAAATCAAACCTTTCTCAATCTGCTTTTAGTTTAATCAGCTTCTATCATTTCAAAATGAAAGTTACATTAAAAGTTTTGTCTATAATTATGTGATTTATGATTACTAAAAGTACACATATTCTTAATTTCAAAAGAATTATGCTGGAATTCTTCACTTCTTTATAAACTATCTAGTGTACTTTTTATAGCATTTTACCTCAAAAATCCTTACCTTCTAAGGAAGTGCAATGGAGTCATACACAAGAAGCCCCTACCAAAATCTTTTCTCAAACTACTTCTAAGTTTTAAAGCAACAAAGAACCAAAACACAGATACCATTTCATTTCAAACGTCTACAGTCACTATAAACTTCAACTATCAGAAAATTATTCACTTAAAACTTGAGACTGAATTCACCTTCTTACCCAAAAGTTAAAAATCTCTAAAATAGTAAAAGCTGTAATACAGTAATTTTTATAAATTTTCACATATTAAGATTTTATTTTTAAAAATCTATTTCAGTTAAACCTGTATGTAGTTAAACAGTTTAAGAAAACTAAATACAGCTTAGAAAATTAATCAGTATTAATATTCAAGTATTTCTCTCTCATTGCTCTAATTGTGTCTAGAAAAACTGAGGTGAACTTAATCTTCATTTTACATTAAACCCTCAAATGCCCACAATGCTCATTAACACTAAATGGGAGTTATGCATAAAACAACGATCTATCTGATCACCTGTCAGAGGATTTTCTAAGGCCAACAAATCTCTTAAGCACATCTTCACCTATACGGTAGGTAACTAAGCAACCATTACACTAAATAACAGTTTGATTTTTCATTGTTGAGGAAATAAGAATAATTCCTAATAACATTCAGTGAAAAGTCGGAAGGTTTTTTTTTGGGGGGGGGGCAGGGGGGTGTCACTTAGAAAGAAGCCTACTAAGCCAAGCTTCTATCTTGATACTATAATAACCATAATAAAAGTACTTCTCCACATCTTGTATTCATAGATATAAAAAACAAAATGGCACAACCAAGCCACCAAAGACATAGTGGCATACAGCCCTTACATTAATTAAAATAAGTCCTTGCATCTCAATACCAGCGTAACAGAAAAGGGCGGGAGGGGGAACACAAGGCAAATCTTGACTCTTTTGAATTTAATTAACCACAGCCTAATGAAGAAAGTCTGCTTACTGTATTTAAATAAATGTTTCCCTCCTCTTCTATCTGTATCCCCAGAGAAAACAGTTTCAATTCTGTGTTTCTAGTACTTTTCTGTTACCCTTAGCATTAGCACTCTTAACCGTTATTGTTACTTGAAAAATTTTTACAAAATATTTGAACAATGAGTAAGTTGAAATGATAAATTTGATTTCCATAATTTTTGAGGATACAGATTATAGTGAAACAAAAGGATGTGACAGGTCATCAAAATAATTCTCTATGAGTAGGGGGAAAAAAATAAAAACAAAAAAAATTTTTGATATACCTAAGTATTTGTACTCAATTTTCTCAAAACTGACATCTTTACATATCCTCATAGCGGTAAGCCAGTAAAAAAGGAATCTACCTAGGTAAGTCTGCTAAGCTACTAAAACGCAGCATATACTAAAAAATAATAAATGGGTCAAAATTGAAATGCTGAAAATGCTGACATTGAATGAAATGAAAACATTGAGAATGCTATGCATTTCTTGAAAGAATAAAGAGAAATGTTTAAGTGTCTAGTTTAGCACCTGTCTTGAATAATAATTGCCCATTCATAAGCTGTTCTTTCAACAAATTGCTGAGAGCCTTAAATTGGCAGCATTATTGATCAGCAAAACCTGAAAAACACTGGTTTAAAAGCAGCCTCTTATGTTTATCTTTGATTTGAAGATTTAAAAAATACACTTTTCTTGCTTGATAGTACACAGAAAAGCATGTCAATGTTGTCTCTAGAAGACATAAATGTTGTCCCTAGCAAACATAAAAAATTGGATCACAAGTAAATTATGCAACAGAAGACAGAAATGAATTAACTCTCTTCAGGCTACCTGGGGCATAAAATAAATTTTTAGTTGACTAACACTAGACTGCTTTACTTGGCTGCTATTTATCTATTTGTCAATCTTGTTAAAGTTGTCACTTAAGGTTAAATTCCACTGTAATTAATATCCTTCAGTAAAAGCATCCAAAATTAAATTCTAAGACTAAACAATGACCTATTTGACAGTATTTACAATGAAATTATTATAATAAAAGTATTTGAATATGTCACTAAAATCCTGCATAAATACCACAGGAGCCAGGAAAAAGAAATATTTTTAGCCCTGACTGATTCTGTTTTTTCAATTCTCAGGGTATCAGTTTTCTCAGAGTCTCATCACATTCTAGCTACTATAATTTTTTTAAGACACAAACCTCAGAGAGGGGGTAGTTGTTTTTATTTTTGTTTCAAAGGAAAAATTAAAAGCCAACAGTGACAACAATAACCTTCAAACTGAGGGTTAAAGTATATATCAAATCAGATTTGGCTTGCTGTGAAAGACTTTTACGAATTAGCAGTAAAACATTCTATTTCTACACATTAGCAAAACTTGAAAGGAAGGTGACCCAAACACATGCTACATGTAAAAGACAGGCAGAAATTAAAAATGCACTATGGAACCTGACCAGACTCTTCAGAAGTATCAAGATCATTAAAAATAAAGGAAGTCTGAGAAACTGTCACAGTCTAGAACAGTCAAAGGAAACATGACAACTAAATGTAACATGGTATCCTTGACGAGATCATAGGATTAAAAAACGACATTAAATAAAGGATAACTAAAGAAACTGTTGATTTTAGGTAATACCAATATATCAGTATTGTTTCATTAGCTGTGAAAAATGTACCATTTTGATGGAAGATGTTAACAATAAAAGAAACTAGGTGAGGGTAACTCAGGGAACTCTATACTATCTCTGTTAAATTGTATGTAAATCTATACCTATTTTAAAACAAGAAGTTACTTTAAAAAAATACACTATGAATGACACAAATGAAATTAAGGGGGTGAAGCAAAAGCAATTTTGTACTTTATTACTGACTTAACATGAAAAACTGAGAATTCTCATCTGCAAAAAGGAATGGCTCCTGCCTTCTTTCACCAAGAACGGCAACGTTACTGCCACGATCACAAATATTTCAGCAACAAGATGTGGTAGCTGCTGAACCAGACACTGCCCGCAAACAGCAGGCCCGGCTGCATTAAGAAGCTCTCAGTGGCCACCTGGGCCCTTCCGGTTCCGTCCCCTTGCTGCCACACCTCCACTCGGACTCAGCGCTGCCTCCAGCAGCTGAGGCCACCCCACTGCCCAGCTGCTCTCTTCTCAGGGGAGCTTCAAAGAAGGGACGGAGTGCCACAGATGGGGAGAAATGAAAAAGGGGTTAGCTCCAGAGACAGCGGCAGACTAATTACCCCAAAAGGGAGGCAGACGGTGTCCCTGGAGCAAAGAAAAGGGCGAGACAAATATACTCCATCTAAAAAGACCTTGTTATTCTTTAAGATATGTCTGATTTAAGTAAAAACATTTCAAGTAAATGACAGGTTAAAAAAAAAGCTAAAACATTATAAAAATACCACTGGCTACACAAACTGTTTCAAATAGTACCAGACAGACTTTGGAACAGAAAGTATGATTACATACAACCATTAATATATTTAGCTTTACTATTTTAATTGCTTTCACTGCTAAATTCTTAATTGGCATTCAGCAAAATCTGATAAGTAAAGCCTAAACTTCCAAAATTACTTTCATTATGTTCAAATAAATATTTTAAAGTATAAGCAGCACTATTTCAAATAATTATGCTTACAAGCAAACTAGAGAAAAAAATTTAATAGCTGTGAAGTTTCAGGAGAAAACCTATTTAAAATAGAAAAAAAAGTACCCACATAGTATTTTAATATACATCACGCCAATTCACAATTAACTTCAATAGGCTTTTAATTTCAAAATGTTAGTCCTACTAATGTAAGACTAATACTACGTAACTGTTAAGATTATGTTTGAGTCCACAAAATGTATTTCATGGAATCTGGGAGAGAAGGGGTGGGGAGAGGGAAATGGTCTGTTCAGATGTTCTAACTTTATTAACAAGTCTGAAACTTCCAAGTCAGCATAATAGTTTATCTATATTATCAATAATATTAAAACAGTCTTCAAATATTTTAGTAAGGTGGTTTTTATAATCACGTCAAGATTAAAATAACTCAAGCATACCTAAAGCCAATGAAAGAAAAAGGAAGCTGGCAGGCTTAGTTTTTGGCATGACAATTACAAAGCATCACCTTGCTGATGCTGTAAAGGAATATTATACCCTGACGTATATGCATGCATCATATACACATACATATATACAAACTCATCATTTAATATATTCAGAACCACACTACATACTTAAAACTAAGGGCTAGACTATCCAGCAGGATCTTATTAGAAAAGCTGGAAAGCACTGATCATAAAAGAATTGCAACCACTCTCAAAAATAAGTATTAAGACTGAAGAGTTTGTTCATTTGAAGATAAAAAATGTGACACACACATTCCTGCACAAACACTGGTCTTAAGTGCTTGTTTGAGATAGTCACCTGGATTACATACATCCAAAAATAAAATAAGTTCTATAGATAAAATAGACAATAATAGAAACTCCAGAGTACTTGATTCCAATAAGGAAACTTTTTAGTTATCCAAAAATCCCAAATTTTCTCATCAAGAATCATTATGTTACATCTTACTGAAATCTTTGGTACATTGCAGCAAATAACTAATCATTTACATTCCTATCATCAAAGATTCAGTTAAGATGGACTCTAAAGTAAACACAAGCTTCAGTATTACATGAAGAGTTATAGTTTCTCTTTTGAAAGTAACATTTGATCCTAAATATTAAGAAAATAAGAGAGAAGTAATCTTATCAATTTGCTCATAATAAAATCACTTCCCAAACTTTTCAGATTATGACACATGTCCCACTATAAAAGCCAAACAAGTTGGCACTGTTTCATATCAAAGACAGTCTTTGATGCAACAGTACCTAAAATAAAAGAATCACATTCCAAGAATAAGAAAATTAACATATGCCTTCATTTGTTAATAATGGAACAACCACAAATAAAAATACTGAAATAACTATATGCCTAGGGGGGAAAAAAAAACAAATGAGAAAGTTACAATGTTTCCAGATACTTCTACAACTGTGTACATATTTACACAGAACAGAGTGGTAGCAGAACTGACTCAAACATAAGTTACACTTGGTTTCAAAAGTATTTTTTGACTTTGTTAGGAAATGGTCCCTGATTCCATTTTTCTTACTTTTAATTAATTTACTAACATGCTTTCCTTGGGCTCTGTCTGCCAGAAATTCATGAGAAAACTGGAAGGTGAAAGAATAAAGTTATTCGAGGCTCGAAAAACCTGCCATAAAATGCATCATTTTCAGTAAAATAAAATAACAGCAGTGAAATACAACATGAAGCTGAATTTTTGTCTGGTTTCACAGTAAACAATGTTCCACCAAAAAAATATTAATTTGTAATATAAATGTTTTTAGGGAAAGTATACAACATTGCTATATCTTTAAGTTAGAAATAATAAGCTGCTTTCACCTGATAAGTCATGGTGAATAAGGTCAGCAAAATTGGGGTCTTCACCCCACCAAAATATCCACAATTCTCTTCTTCCAGGTCTCTGATCACGCCGCCAAACACCAAGTACATCTGCCTTAAGGCAGCGACTAAAACTGCTCAAAATAGGGTCTTCCTCCGTCACCGGAAACAGAATGGGGGCAGAAGTCGGGCCTTGCCACACGTAGCGTTTCCATTTAATTCCCGTCAAGTCAGCCTGAGGAAAAGAAAGGATGATTTTTTTATTATTGCATATTCACTCAAAATCAAAAGTCCTCACTATTAAATACCGCTATTTCATTAAGACATTACAATTTCTCAACATATCCTTGGGATACTGAAAACTGACTGACCAAAAAAAGGGGGGGAAAAAAAGCTTATTCTGATAATTCAACAACCAAAAATTAAAGGAAAAGAACAAAGACAATGAAAAAATTAATATTGACATGTCACTGAATACGTCAATAAATGTGTCCCAAGGATAAATGAAAAAACTTTAATAATGTTAAATATAAACACAGGCTTTAATACTGCACACTAAGGAGACAATTCGTTCTCAGTCCTAAGTTCTGTTCTTACTGGTTACATTTGTTTCTTGGTGTCAAACTTGCTACAAAATTAACTTTTAAAGATTCATCATTCCATGTTTATAGAAGTCACAACTCTAACGAAAAGAAATCTCAACTACAATTGAAAACATTCTTGTTAAATCTTTACACATCCCTTTAAGGAAAAGTCAAATAGCTGCTCACAAAGAACCGTCAGATTTGCTAGTCTTATCTTCAAAGAACCTGATCCTGAAAGTACCAAAAATAGACTGAGTTGGAGAAGACAGAAATGTAAAACCTGCTGTTTGTCTACTATAACTGAAGAGATGCTGATTAATGGATATTGTACAAGAAACATTTTATAAGGGGGAAGGGCATTAAAGATCTCAATTTAGTATCGTAAAAGAAATTATCAGCGTGAATTCAGTAATTCTTTAATGTAACTTAAAAGTGCAAGCTTAAGGTGCCAAAAATGAAACTGCTGATACATGACTGGCAGTTTACACTTGCCAACTAGTTGTGCTCCGCCCACTCAATTCACTTACCTATCACACACTCTCTTAATATTTCTCATAGGACAGGGAAAATGAAAAAAAGAAAGTTACCGAAACTTCAAATCATTGATGACGCTAAGCTCCTATCCCAACTGCAGACTATATATTTGCAACAGTTGGTACTTTTCAAAGTCTTTATTGAGATGTTCCCAGAACGGGGCCAACCAACACAACTGCCATCCGTAGAGGCAGTTTCCCCTGACTTTTCAAAAAGAGGAGCAGCAGCCTTCTGTATAAAAATATTTAGTCCAGAACCATAGGATCTCTTTCATAAGTTCGCTCCACTCTCACAAACCCAGTGTTCTAATAAAAGCAGGTCGGCTAGAGATTGTCAAAACAGCAAACTGTTCTCAAAGTTTAAAAGAAAAACTACGGAATGGCATTCACTTTTTTTTTTTTAAGAGTCTGAAGTCACCCAAGGAACAAACGAGCCCCCTACAGTTTGACTCATCTTTATTAAAAAAAAAAAAAAAAAAGAACACGTAAAATTAAAGGAGTGCTAAGTTCCGGGGTCCCGTTTATTGGGGGAAAACAGAGGAGCAGAGGCAGGCAGTGGGCGGATGGGCAATAATAGAAAGTGGCAGAAAAGGGATACACGGTCAGTAAGGAAGGAGGCCAGCAACAGTTAAGCCAGCAACACAAGAGGAAAATGCCGCTGTCCTGCCAGGAAAGGAGCCCAAGTTGGGAGACAGGACTGCGGGTGAGAAAAGTGTCGGAAACGGGAGAAAAGGCCGACGCTCCTCGGGCAGCCCGGGACAGCGGCTCCGGGTCGGTGCGGGGCTCCCGCGGCGCCGGCTCGGGCCGGGCCTCGCCCGGGGACTCGGGCATCTGGATCCGACCCGGACCCCCTCCCCCACGGCCCAAGGGCGCACCTCGCGCCCCTCCCCCACCGCCCGCCCGCCGCGGCCCCCGCCCGGCACTCACCAGGCAGAAGAGGTTACAGTGACAATCTTCCAGGCTGGCCCCGTTCGGCACGAAGGAGGAACTCATCGTCCCTCACAGCAGCCGCCGCCGGCGCCACAACCCACCATCCGCCATTACCGCCGCCTCCGACCAGAGAGAGAAACAGACACCGGGGAGGGCGGGGGGGTGGTGGTTGGGGGGGCGGTGGAAGAGGAGGCCGCCGGGCCGCCCGCCCTCCCCACCCACCCCCCCGCCGCCGCCGCGAGCTGCCCCCGCCGCCCGGCCGGCACCCAGCCGCCCGGGGCCGAGGGCCAGAGGCGGGAGGGCCGCGCCGCGCTCGTCCCGCCGGCCGGGCTGCGGCCGCCGCGGAGCCCGCGGACGCTCGTCCCTCTTTGGGGGACGGAGGGGATGTGTGCCCCTGCCACCAGAAAAAATAATAAATTACAGAATAAATAATGAAAACCGAGTCCGAGAGGGCAGAGCCCGAGCCCCGGAGGGTGCTCCCGGGGCGGAGAGGCGCCCGCAGAGGGGCGGGAAGGGCGAGAACCCGGAGAGAAGCCCAGGCCCCCGGCCCGGCGGCGGCGATGTCCTTAAGCCCAGAGTCTCCTCAGTGGCGGAGGTTGGTGGAGGCGTCTGCGGGCTCAGACCATTCTCTGGCTGTGTCTTCGTGTCGTCCCTGAGCCAGACCGGCCTAACGTCCGCTCTCCTGCGGCCTCACCGCCGGGACACCGTAGTCTCCCCCATTTTGTGGGCCCAGCGGGCGGTGTTTTTCCCCCTTTAATCCGAATTCACGGGTTTTCCCTTCGCTTTAATGGCGGCCACAGGGACCAGCTCGCCCTCTCTGCTCGCCCATTGGCCGCCTGGAGGTCACGTGGGCCCAGGCTCCGTGGGGAGGGGGAGAGAGAAGGGAGTGAGGGAGGGCCGGGAAGCTTTCAGCGGAGGCGCTCAGCCCCGGGGGACGGGGCAGCCGGCTGGTGGCCACCGAGACAGCGCCATCTGCTGGGTGCCCCGGCCAGCGTGCGATGACCCGGGCCCCGGCCCTCTCTCTCTCTCTCCTTGCCGGGCAATTGACAGTACCAGAGGGTTCACATCACAGATCTGAGAATTACGTTGAAATCAGTTTGAATTCTTTGGAAGAGAAAAGTACTGCAAAAATTCCAAGCCATTCTCACTTATTCCTCGAGGCCGTTGGGGTGCGGTACAAACCCCTGGGCCCGGGCATCAGATCCTCTGAGACCGGACCCGGCCACTCGAAAGTCGGGATATTAAGAAAGAAACATACAGCAAACAATATAGCCTTGTGGTTCACAGCCGGGGAGTTAGAGTTACACTGCCTGGGTTCGAACTTGGAGCAGATCACTTACCTGCGTCCCAGTTTACTCATCTGTGAAATGAGGAGGACATACCGTCTCCCTCACCGGTTGTTGTGGTAAATGAGTTAATACAAAGAAAACACATAGGTAAGCCCCGTGCCCGGCACAGATAAACACTGCTTAGACTATCTGTTACTGTTGTCATCACTACCTCATGTGGTTATTGTGAGGAGTAAGGGACCCAGTGTTTGTAAAATGCCCACTGACAGTGAGAACCGGCACGCACTTTGCTTTTCCGCTGTATCTCCACTGTCTAAAAAAGGTTCCTAGCACACAGTAGGTGCTTGATATTTGTGAATTTGCGACTGAATGGAAAGAAGTAGGAGCCAAATTAAATGTTCGTTCCCGTTCCCCACAAAACAGTTCAGTTCTTGATTGGATCATACTTCAACGAAGGAACTCAAGACATTTTCCCTAAGTTTTAGAAGGGAGAGAAGGGGAGAGAGATGGAAAGGAAAGAGAGGGGCGAGGGGAAAAGAAGGAAAGAGGGAAGAAGGGAGGGAGGAAGAAGTAAAGGTGATTCAAAAAATTGGAGACATCATCGAGTTAGGACTTTACCATAATTTTTCATCTTAGGTGCCTCTGTAAAATGATGGTGGATTCTTCTATGTTCCTTATTCAGCCACAGATTGAAAAGCCTTCCTCCTGTATTGATTCATATATGGTAGTGAAGAGACCAGATCTTGAAGCCAAAAACCTACAGGAGAAGTTCTGCCACTTACTAGTTGATCTTGGATCAAATTTGACTTTATATCAAATTAATTTCTCCTGCTTTCAATTTTCTCATTGTAAAACAGGGGTAATAAAAGTACTTTCCTCCTAAAGTGTCTGGTGGATGAAACATTGCAGACATAGGGTTTGCCACAGTGCTTGCTAAATCTTAGCCGTTAATATACTTTAAAAAATCATTATTGAGCACCTACTACTCATATGAATGTGTTCCTGGTCTGTGCTAGGCCTGGGATACAAATATGAATACGATACATGCATAACCCTAAATACTTTGGCCACCTGATGCAAAGAACTGACTCATTAGAAAAGACCTTGATGCTGGGAAAGATTGAAGGTAGGAGGAGAAGGGGACGACAGAGGATGAGATGGTTGAATGGCATCACCAAGCAAGCTCTGGGCTTTGGGGAATGACAGGGAAGCCTGGTGTGCTGCAGTCCACGGGGTTGCAAAGAGTTGGACAGGACTGAGCAACTGAACTGACTGAACTGAACTGAAAGATTCCTGAAGCAAGGCAACAAAGGAACCATTTCCCACAGGATAAGATAAAATATAATGTAGGTAATTGCTTGAATAAGGTATGTATCAACTGGCACAATAGGAGTGCTGGAGGAGCACCAAAGTCAGAGAAGGCGGCTCAAAGTAGGTAGCATTTGAAATCAGATTTGAAGGATAAAATGAATTCTTATAAAGCCCTTTGAAGCAGTTAAATCTTATTAAACCCAATTCAGATCCAAAGGCCACATATCAAAGTCAATTATGCAACCAGGACTAATTCAATCCAGGAGCTCAAATCAACTAAAGTTCACATCCTTTCTAACTAAGTTCCTGCACTGGGAGACTGCAATCTCCAGACCCAACAAGGTAAGAGACCCTCTGCTCATCTCTCTTTCCCAGAGAGAATCCTCGCTGGGCCCTCGCTCCCACTGCTTTTGTCACTCTGAAAAGCTCTCCCCCATCATTTATTTTATATAAAACCAATCTTTTTAGAAGTCTCGCCCTCCACTGTCCTGCCCCCAACTTGAGCACCCTCCTTAGGACGCCAAAGGCAGACAGGATCTGCCTGAAACCCAGCTGATGGGAAGTAACATATTGACTGGCATTTCATTTGAGTATCAATCTTCCCCTAAAGACAGGGATGGGGGGTGGCCAAGAATGGAAGGAAGAGGTGAAAAAGTAAAGAAAAACTGAGAAAGAAAGGAAAAGCAAAGTGGAAGAAAGAGACATCAACAGTGAGAGGAATGGAAACATCTTGAGATCTGAGATAAAAGAGCAATATATCATAGCCATCCACATTCTCTTAAAATGGCATTTTGTGTGATATAAAGAATAAAAAATAAAAACAGTATGTGTACATTGTCAAAAGTTTGGAAGACACAGGAAAGTGTAAAGGTGAAAACATTTTAAATGCACATGCTGCCTCCTCCCCTTGTAAATGCCATGAGCACGTCACCATTCACAATTAACTGTCAAATGTATATATATAGGGAATATATCTATATATATACATGCATAATATATTCCCTACATGGTTGAAGTCATACCATAATACATTTTACTACACATACTTGGCATCTAGAATGTCAGTCAGGTCATGAAATGATAAGGTACAGGATATACAAGGAACTCATTCATAATCTTGCTAGATACGGCATTTAGACAGTTGAACAAAGTAGTATCAAAACTCCACAAAATGCTTGCCAGTCCCCTAACTTCTGTTTACTCATTTGTAAAATGTATTACTATGTCATAATAGTACCTACATTTTACTGTTGTGATGACAAGAGGTAATTCAAGTAAAAGAGGAGAGCCAACCAGAAATCTCAAGATGAATCTAGAGGTGCTTTGAGTTGTCTTCTACTCTTTGAATTGTGGATTCAATGATCTACATTTAAAACTGTTCTTTAACTTCTTCATCCTTTTACGGGTTCCATCCTGAGTGAGAAAATGGAGATGCTAAGCTTCCAGGAAGGGTGACAGTTACATCACCTGAGGCTGAGAAAGTCCAGGAAAGGGCAGTATTTGTCCTTAGGATAGTGCTCCCCTCCTGGTTCTGAAAAAAGCCAGGGTCTCGAGCAGTAGCAATAATAAGAGCTAAAGAAGTAATTAAATGTTTTTCGTAGCCACATTCAAAGAGAAAAAAAGAAATAAGTGAAATTATTTTGTACTGTATTTGGGTTTCCCCGATGGCTCAGCAGGAAAGAATTCGCCTTCAATGCAGCAGTCACAGGAGACGCAGGTTCAGTCCCTGGGTTGGGAAGATCCCCTGGAGGAGAGCATGGCAACCTTCTCCAGTGGAGAATCCCATGGACAGAGGAGCCTGGCGGGCTACGGTCTATAGGGTCGCAAGGAGTA
Source organism: Odocoileus virginianus (assembly GCF_023699985.2). Classification (NCBI taxonomy): domain Eukaryota; kingdom Metazoa; phylum Chordata; class Mammalia; order Artiodactyla; family Cervidae; genus Odocoileus; species Odocoileus virginianus. The sequence goes on along the minus strand of NC_069690.1, from coordinate 10,133,279 downwards.
GGACATGACTAAAGCAACTTAACATGCACACACTCTATTTATCCTAATATAACATAAATACTATTATTTCACATGTAGTCAACATAAAAATTTATCATTGGGATATTGTTTTTCAATCAAAACATTAAAATCTTTATGTATTATATTTTCACTTATAGCACATTTCAAGTTAGTCTAGTTGCATTTCAAGTGCCTTATAGCCACATGTAGCTAATGCTAGTATGGTGGATAATACAAGTTTACAGTCAAAAGCTAAAGCTAAGGACCAGTTAAGCTGTGGAATGAACAGTCTTCAGCCTGGGGACAATATTGATTTTCTTAAGGTCATGTTAATGGTTTAATGTTGTACTTAATTCAATAGAAAACAAAACGCTGAGGCATCACAAGCTATTTTATTTAGTGAATGCACAGACACTACTTAGTTGAAGATAGAAATAAACAGATACCCTTGGACTGCAAGGAGATCAAACCAGACAATCCTAGAGGAAATCAACCCTGAACATACATTGGAAGGATTGATGCTGAAACTGAAGCTTGAATACTTAGGTCACCTGATGCAAAGAACCAACCCATGGGAAAAGACCTTGATGTTGGGAAAGATTGAGGGCAGGAGGAGAAGGGGGCAACAGAGGATGAGACAGTTGGATGGCATCACTGACTCAAGGGACAAGAGTTTGAGCAACCTCCAGGAGATAGTGAAGGACAGGGAAGCCTGGCGTGCTGCTGTCCATGGGGTCACAAAGAGTCCACAGGACTGAGCAACTGAACAACAATAGTAAATTAGCAAGTTGAGACAATAAGAACACTTATTGGTTCCAAGTCTCAAATATACTGAATTATCTCGAAAGTTGCCCTAAAGGGGAGGACAGAGGATGAGATGGTTGGATGGCATCACCGACTCAATGGACATGGGTTTGGGTGGACTCCGGGAGTTGGTGATGGACAGGGAGGCCTGGTGTGCTGTGGTTCATGGGGTTGCAAAGAGTTGGTCACGACTGAGTGACTGAACTGAACTGAACTGAACATTCTCTCTACCTCATCTATTTCTGGATAAATGTTTTATTTTAATATTAAATTTGAAGTCAGTTCCCTCTAATTTCCTTACTTTGAAATGAGACTTGTAAGCCTTTGTAAGCAAATCAGATATCCCCCTCCCCAATCTTTATTCCACTTGAGATAGTCTTTGACTCCTCTGGATGTCTGTTTCCTCAAACCTCATGAAATAGATCAAATTAAATAACTGGTATGATTTATCACCTAATGTGCAATACTTAATATATGTCAGGTACTGTGGTAAGTATTTTGCATTCAGTTCAGTTCAGTTGAGTTCAGTTCAGTCACTGAACTGCATGGACTGCAGCCTGCAAGGCCTCCCTGTCCATCACTAATTCCCGGAGTTTACTCAAACTCATGTCCATTGAGTCAGTGATGCCACCAAACCATCTCATCCTCTGTCATCACCTTCTCCTCCCACCTTCAATCTTTCCAGCATCAGGATCTTTTCCAATGAATCAGTTCTTCGCATCAGGTGGCCAAAGTATTGGAGTCACAGCTTCAACATCAGTCCTTCCAATGAACACCCAGGACTGATCTCCTTCAGGATGGACTGGTTTGATCTCCTTGCAGTCCAAAGGACTCTCAAGAGTCTTCTCCAACACCACAGTTCAAAAGCATCAATTCTGCAGCACTCAGCTTTCTTTATAGTCAAACTCTCACATCCATACATGACTACTGGAAAAACCAAAACCTTGACTAGACAGACCTTTCTTGGCAAAGTAATGTCTCTACGTTTTAATACGCTGTCTAGGTTGGTCATAACTTCTCTTCCAAGGAGCAAGTGTCTTTTAATTTCATGGCTGCAGTCACCATCTGCAGTGATTTTAGAGCCCAAAACAAAAATAAGTTCTGTCACTGTTTCCACTGTTTCCCCAGCTATTTGGCATGAAGTGATGGCACCAGATGCCATGATCTTAGTTTTATGAATGTTGAGTTTTAAGCCAACTTTTTCATTCTCCCCTTTCACTTTCATCACGAGGCTCTTTAGTTCTTTTTCGCTTTCTGCCATAAGGGTGATGTCATCTGCATATCTGAGGTTATTGATATTTCTCCCAGAAATCTTCATTCCAGCTTGTGCTTCATCCAGCCCAGTGTTTTGCATGATGTACTCTGCATATAAGTTAAATAAGCAGGGTGACAACATACAGCCTTGATGTACTCCTTCCCCTATTTGGAACACGTCTGTTGTTCCATGTCCAGTTCTAACTTTTGTTTCCTGACCTGCATACATATTTCTCAGGAGGCAGGTCAGATGGTCAGGTATTCCCATCTCTTGAAGAATTTTCCACAGTTTATTGTGATCCACACAGTCAAAGTCTTTGGCATAGTCAATAAAGCAGAAGTAGACACTTTTCTGGAATTCTCTTCCTTTTTATATGATCCAATGGATGTTGGCAATTTGATCTCTGGTTCCTCTGCCTTTTCTAAAACCAGCTTGAACATCTGGAAGTTCACAGTTCACATACTGTTGAAGCCTGGCTTGGAGAATTTTGAGCACTTCTTTACTAGCGTGTGAGATGAGTGCAATTATGCGATAGTTTGAGCATTCTTTGGCATTGCCTTTCTTTGGGATTGAAATGAAAACTGACCTTTTCCAGTCCTGTGGCCACTGCTGAGTCCTCCAAATTTGCTGGCATATTGAGTGCAGCACTTTCACAGCATCATCTTTTAGGATTGGAAATAGCTCAACTGGGATTCCATCACCTCCACTAGCTTTGTTCATATTGATGCTGCCTAAGGCCCACTTGATTTTGCATACAAGGATGTCTGGCTCTAGGTGTGTGATCACACCACCATGATTATCTGGCTCATTTACATATTTTTTGTGTAGTTCTTCTGTGTATTCTTGCCACCTCTTAATATCTTCTGCTTCTGTTAGGTTCAAAGCATTTCTGTCCTTTATTGAACCCATTTTTGCATGAAATGTTCCCTTGGTATCTCCAATTCTCTTGAAGAGATCTCTAGTCTTTCCCATTCTATTGTTATCCTCTATTTTTTTGCACTGATCACTGAGGAAGGCTTTCTTATCTCTCCTGGCTATTCTTTGGAACTCTGCATTCAAATGGGAATATCTTTCCTTTCCTCCTTTGCTTTTCACTTCCCTTCTTTTCACAGCTATTTGTAAGGCCTCCTCAGACAGCCATTTTGCTTTTTTGCATTTCTTTTTCTTGGGGATGGTCTTGATCCCTGCCTCCTGCACAGTGTCACAAACTTCCATCCATAGTTCATCAGGCACTCTGTCTATCAGAGCTAATCCCTTGAATCTATTTCTCACTTCCACTGTATAATCATAGTGATTTGATTTAGGTCATACCTGAATGGTCTAGTGGTTTTCTCTACTTTCTTCAATTTAAGTCTGAACTTGGCAATAAGGAGTTCATGATCTGAGCCACAGTCAGCTCCTGTTCTTGTTTTTGCTGACTGAATAGAGCTTCTCCATCATTGGCTGCACAGAATATAATCAATCTGATTTCTGTGTTGACCTTCTGGTGATGTCCATGTGCAGAGTCTTCTCTTGTGTTGTTGGAAGAGGGTGTTTGCTATGACCAGTGTGTTCTCTTGGCAAAACTCTATTAGCCTTTGCCCTGCTTCATTCTGTACTCCAAGGCCAAATCTGCCTGTTACTCCAGGTGTTTCTTGACTTCCTACTCTTGCCTTCCAGTCCCCTATAATGAAAAGGACATCTTTTTGGGGTGTTAGTTCTAGAAGGTCTTGTAGGTCTTCATAGAACTGTTCAGCTTTTTCAGCATTATTGGTCGGGGCATAGACTTGGATTACCGTGATATTGAATGGTTTGCCTTGGAAACGAACAGAGATCAATCCGTCGTTTTTGAGATTACATCCAAGTACTACATTTCAGACTTTTTTGTTGACTATGATGACTACTCCATTTCTTCTAAGGGATTCTTGCCCACAGTAGTAGATATAATGGTCATCTGAGTTAAATTCACCCATTCCAGCCCATTTTAGTTCGCTGATTCCTAAAATGTTGACATTCACTCTTGCCATCTCCTGTTTGACCACTTCCAGTCTGCCTTGATTCATGGACCTGACATTCCAGGTTCCTATGCAATATTGCTCTTTACAGCATCGGACTTTGCTTCCATCACCAGTCACATCCACAGCTGGGTGTTGTTTTTGCTTTGGCTCCATCCCTTCATTCTTTCTGGAGTTATTTCTCCTCTGATCTCCAGTAGCACATTGGGCACCTACTGACCTGGGGAGTTCATCTTCCAGGGTCCTATCATTTTCCCTTTCATAGTGTTCATGGGGTTCTCCAGGCAAGAATACTGAAGTGGTTTGCCGTTCCCTTCTCCAGTGAACCACATTTTGTCATTTTGTCACATTAATTTTGCATTATCTATATAATCCTTGCCACAAGCTTCTGAGGTAAGTACACACTACTGATATATTATTCCAGTTTTCTAGATTGGGATTAGTAAGTGTTAGTCACTCAGTAATGCCCGACTCTTTGCGGCCCCATGGACTGCAGCCCACCAGGTGCCTCTGTCCATGAGATTTTCCAGGCAAGGATACTGGAGTGGGTTGCCATTTCCTGCTCCAGGGATCCCTAGATTGGGATGCTGAGGTTTAAAGAGCAAATTGCCTAAGGCCAAAGAGGTCTGTGTTGTTTAGTTGTTAAGTTGGGTCCAACTCTTTTGTGACCCCATGAACTGTAGTCTGCAGGCTCTTCCGTCCATGAAATTTTCCGGGCAAGAATAGTGGAGTGGGTTGCCATTTCCTGCTCAGGAGATCTTCCTGACTCAGGGATCGAACCTGCGTCTACTGCTTGGCAGGTGGATCCTTTACCACTGAGCCACCTGGGAAGCCGAAATACGTCTGTAAAGTATCCTAATCGACCATGAGGGGTTCAGGAGAAGCCTCCAGGGGGGACAGTTGAAAGTAAATCTTAAAGGATGAGTGGGTTGAACTAGAAATGCAGGTGAGAGGGGATGCAGAGAGACAGAAGGCGCAGGGGAAGACTGGAAAGCCTGGTGTTGGTAAGAAAAGATTTGGCTGAAAAAGGAACCCCCAAGGCCAAATCATGAAGAGTTTGGATTTAGTCCAGAAGAGAGCTAATAATGATTGAAAACTTTAAACATGAGAGTGCCGAGCTAGATTTGTTTTTAGAAAGAAGATGCCAAGAGACTTGTGGGGGGCATGGTGGTAATCCAGGCAGGAAGTGAAGAGGCCTGAACTAATTAAAAGGAGTTTATCTGAAAACATGCTTTCTGTTTCACATTTATTCCTCTATTAAGGCATCGGCAAGGAAACAGGGAAGTAGAGGAAATCACTTTTGCAAAATGCTGAGCACGCTTTTCTTACTGAGCAGATGATTTTTCTCAAAGTTGAGAGAGGAAACAAGTGCAGTTTACTGAACCTGCTCCTCCTGTTAAAAGGTTCCAGGCAGGACTTTGGTCTCACAGGATAATTATTCCTGGCAAGCTACAAACCGGTTTGCAATATTATTGTTCTCTTCACCCAAGAAAGGGTTCAAAGGAGTTCAAAGGATGTAAGCAGCCAAGAAAATAGGAAGATTATTCTAGAATCTCTTGGTTCTAAAAACCAAGAGGGATTTAATATTGCTAGTAATACAGAAGAAGGTAACAGTTTTATACCATTTCTACCACTGACTTTGACATTCACTTATTCATTCACTTAACACCTACTGATATTTACTATGAGCAAGGTTCTGTACTACGTGTTATGATGTTGGGGCAAGATGCAAGAGAATATTAGAAACAGATCTGATCCTCAAGAAGCTTATTAATCTCAGACAATAAGACATGCATTAAATAACTATAAGTTGTGTTTGAAAATACCTAAAATGGGTATAGATTAAATGTTGCAGAATTGAAAGCAGATGAAGCTACCCCAGGTAATAAGGAACAAAAGGTTAGCAGAGAAAGACTCTGCATTCAAGTGGATAAGGGCTTACCTGGTGGTTCAATGGTTAAGAATCCACCTGCCAAGGCAGGGGACACAGGTTTGATCCCTGGTCCAGGAAGATTCCACATGTGGAGAAGAAACTAAACCCCAACTAAGCCACAACCACTGAAGCCTACACGCCCTAGAGCCTGCACTCTGCAACAAGAGAAACCACCACAATAACCCCAACCACTGCAACTAGAGATCAACCCCTGCTTGCCATAACTAGAGAAAGCCCTCACGCAGCAATAAAGACCCAGCGCAGCCAAAAATACATAAGTAAATCAAATAAAGTGGATAATAATTGATGTCTAAGATTTGAGCTTGCAGAGATTTGGGGAAGACCCATTTAGGCCATTATTTCCCAAACTGGAGTTTGAGGTCATGTTTCTGAAGAGTGTATTGAGAATTCCACGTGAAAAAGGTCCTTGGCTGTGCTGGAAATTCGCCTATTTGTTTTCAGATTAATTTCCCTTTCTTCCTCTGCCCTGTTCTGTATTGCAAGAGGTTGCTGCTTGCAAATGACACTTTTCAGGCTCCCTTATCGATTTCCTTGTGGTTTGGCTTGGCCAATGGAGGCAGAGGTGAGACGTAGGGGCCGTGGAGAGAGGAGGCCTTTCCTTCTCCTTGTGCTTCAGGCAGTGTCTCCAGCAGTGGCTGCATCTTTTTTTGTGACTCCAACTGCAGATAGACAGCCCCTCCCTTGGTGGGCTCAGTTTGTGCTGGGAAGTCCTGGCTCTTGGGCTGGTGTGTTTGTTATCCACTGCTGCATAATAAATTACCTTGAAACTTCACAGCTTAAAACAACAAACATTTCGTTATCTTACCCAGTTCCTGAAGTTTAATAATCTGAGGGTGACTTAACCAGGTGGTTCTGGCTCATGGTCTCTCATGAGGTTGCAGTCAAGATACTGGCTGGAGCTGCAGTCATCTCAAGGCTAGCGTACGGCTGGAGGATTGATTTCCTAGTTGACTCACATGGTTGTTGGCAGGACATAGCTTCTAGCTGGCCATTGGCCAGAGGCTTGAGTATTCTTCCAGGTGGCCTTCTCCTTAGAGCTATATACAACGTGGCAGCTTACTTCTACAATAGGGAGTTAGTTATCCAAGAGATGGAGATGGAGAGAGAGAGACCAGGATGAAAGCCAAAGTCTTTTTAATAACCTAATCTCAGAAGTAATATACATCATTTATGGCACATGATGTTGCTCACACAGACCAACTGCGATAGAGTGTGTGTGTGTTTGGGGGAGGGGCTACACAAGGGTGTGAATACCAGGAGGCAAGGATAATTGAGAGCTACCTTGGAGGCTGGCTACCACAGTCCATCCTCCGGTCCCGTGATTCATGTTCCTCCCACATGCAAAATACACTCACTTCCTCTCCAAGTCATCAAAAGTCTCATGTCATCATAGTGTCAGCTTGAAATCCAACATCTCCTCATCACTCCTTGAGGCTCCTTGAGTGTAGTTCCTTAAATATAGCTCCTTGAATATAGTTCCTCTCCCCCTGTGAAACTAAATGACAACTTATGTGCTCCTCCATACACCCAACGCACAGCGGTGAGTCAGGTGTAACAGGGTAACTGTTACCGACAATCCTATTCAAAGAGAAGGAAGACGGCAGGCACACAGGAGTCACTGGCTCATCATCGTTCTGAAATCCAGCTGAACAAATGTTGAACAAACCTTAATTGAGTCTCAAAACCTGGGAGTAATTCTCCCTGGCTCTCAGATCCATGTTCTGGAGTCTTGGTTCTGACCCCTGAGTCATCCCCCGACACACCCTTTTATATGAAAGATAGCCCGTGTTTACTGCTGAGAAGTTTTCTCAGCCTACTTCTTGCCAGTGGAACTTTGAGGGTCCAAAGGGTTCTTCTCACTTTGCTTTCTATATCCCTTTCAGTCCAAGGTGGCAATGTTTCTGCATAAGTATTTATTTTTTAAATGCTATGAGTCTTACATGAATGTTATTAGGGCCCACTCCATTAGATAAAAGTCACACCTACAAATATCTTTCAGATAAGTTATTCTCTACCTTGGGCTTCTGATGAGATGACTGACTGACAATGCCCTCCTTATACTTCCTAGGTCCTTAATCATTTTACTGAGAGACTGTGTGAGACACCTTTAATCTTCTTAGAGGACCAAGCAGTATTCTGATGCACAACCTTCAATCTTTCTGAGACTTTAGGAAAAGATTTTACAATCACACTCTTTGCTTTGTCTTAAGACCATGTTTTACTAACAATGCCCTGGATTTGTAACTCAGAAGGTACATCTTAATTTTAGCATTGTTTATCATATGAAATTAAAAGACACTTGCTCCTTGGAAGGAAAACTATGGCAAACCTAGACAGCATATTAAAAAGCAAAGACATCACTTTACTGGCAAAGGTCCATATAGTCAAAGCTTTGGTTTTTCCAGTAGTCATGTATGGATGTGAGAGTTGGGCCATAAAGAAGGCTAAGTGCTGAAGAATTGATGTTTTCAAACTGTGGTGATAGAGAACTCTTGAGACTCCTTTGGAATGCAAAGAGATCAAACCAGTCAATCCCAAAAGAGATAGATCAGTCCTGAATATTCCTTGGAAGGATTGATGCTGAAGCTGAAGTTCCAGTACTTTGACCACTTGATGAGAAGGGCCGACTCATTGGAAAATACCCTGATTCTGGGAAAGATTGAAGGCAAAATGAGAAGGGGGTGGCAGAAGGTGAGATAGTTAGATAGCATCACCAACTCAATGGACATGAGTCTGAGCAAACTCTGAGAGATAGTGAAGGACAGGGAAGCCTGACGTGCTGCAGTTTATAGGGTCGCAAAGAGTTGACACAACTTAGTGACTGAACACACACTGTTTAGAGAGGCTGAGAATTCTCAAAAACATCAAATTCTGTTTGCCTTTTGTTTAAACTGTTAACACTTTGCCCTTTAGTTTACCTCTCTGCTCTCACATTTACTGTAAGCAACAAAAGGAAACCTTTGCTTGCAGATGTCCTTAGCTAGACCACCCAGTTCATTAGTCACATTTTCTGCATTTTGGTTACTGCAGGCAACAGTGTTACTTAACTTTTTGCACTATATATTAAGGATTGCCTTCCCTCCAGTTTTCAATAACAGTTACCTCATTTTTTGCAAGCCTTCACCTGCAGCATATCAAAAATTGTGATGGTTATATTAACAGTTTCTTCAAGGTACCGTAGCCTTTCACTAATACTCTCCCCAAAATTTATTGTCTGTTCCAAAGTTACTTATGTATCTAAGGATTTTGTTATGGCTGAATCTCACTTTCAGGTAGCAACAGCTCTATTAGTTACCTAAAGTTATAAGATAATTTGGTTTGCCCAAATAGGTAACTTAAATACACTACCATTTAAATATTGCTTTTCAGCAAAGATGCCTATTCTCTTCCTAATTACCGGCTCAGTAGTTGTGTTGCACAGACTTAGTTGCCTTGAGGCATGTGGGATCTCCCCAGTCCAGGGACCGAACCAGTATCCCCAGCATTGCAAGATGGACTCAACCACTGGACCACCTGGGAAGCCCTGGTGGCAGTTTTAAACTGCTAAGTTTCAGGATAATATGTTACACAGAAATGTTGCTATTCAGTCGCTCAGCCCTGTCTGACTCTTTGCAACCCCAAGGACTGCAGCACGCCAGGCTTCCCTGTCCTTCACTATCTCGGGAGTTTGCTCAAATTCATGTCCACAGAGTCAGTGATGCAATCCAACCATCTTCTTCTCTATCATCCCCTTCTCTTCCTGCCTTCAATCTTTCCCATCCTCAGGGTCTTTTCCAAAGAGGCGGTGTTTCAAATCAGGTGGCCAAAGTATTGGAGCTTCAGCGTCAGCATCAGTCCTTCCAATGAATATTCAGGAGTAATTTCCTTTAGGACTCACTGGTTTGATCTCCTTGCAGTTCAAGGGACTCCCAAGAATCTTCTCCAGCACCACAGTTTGAAAGCATCAGTTCTTTGGCACTCAGCCTTCTTTATGGTCCAACTCTCACATCCATACATGACCATTGGAAAAACCATAGCTTTTGATATAATATAGTCATAATGTTTAGCACAATGTCAATTAGAGTAAGGGCTCAATGAATGATAGTTATTATTGACACTTTGGGGGACTTCCCTGGTGGTCCAGTGGTTAAGAATCTGCCTTGCAATGCAGGGGATGCAGGTTTGATTCCTGGTCAGGGAAACTAAGACCTCACATGCGGGGCAACTAAGCCCACATGCTAGAAATAGAGAAGCCTGCGCACTACAACTAGAGAAAGCCTGCATGCTTCAAGAAAGACCCAACGCAGCCAGAAATTATAAAAAAAAAAAAAAAAAAAAACACAACCAAAGAACAACAAGACAATTTGGGCAAGCAATGCTACCCAAGAGTTCTGTCTAGTCTTCAGCTCTTACCTACTCCTAGCTACCTACTCCATAGCATCTATGAATGTAAAGCGTTAATCACTCAGTCATGGCCAACTATGCGGCATCTGTGACTAGTGATTTTCAAATATTGAAATGAGAGAACTATAAAAACAACAATTAAAAAGCTTAATTTATGAGTGTGTTGCTCTTTAAAGTTTTTTCTGGATGAAAAGCAGCCCATTCAATACCCAATTTAAATATGGACTAGAAATTTTTTAAATTTGTGTTTTCTTACAGTAATGACTTTCAAGAAAAATAGGATACTGCAACACCACAAAATGGTCATTAGCTTATCAATCAGCTTAATTTTCCCGAAGACATAAATCTGGAGACATTTTGAGAAGTACTGAATAAACTTCGGAGGTATTCACCTTTGTAAGACTCTTTCCTTCTCTTTTCCAGATGGAAGGTGCAGAAGGATAATATGTTCCAAAACCCTTTTTTGTATATTCAAAAGCAGAATACCATGATCAAAGAGATGAATTACAAAGAATAATCAGTAATGTAAATATGTACACATTTTGAATCCTTAGTAAATAAGTTTGATACTTTTCAATGCAAAACAATTTTGTACTTTGTATATATTTACACTTTGACCTTTTTATATACTGTAAAAAACTTAAATACAAATGGCACTTAGAAAAAACAAAATCAGCATTCCCACTTTTAGAAAAAAAAAAAGTAAATCAGATTAAGAATACATGATTTTTTTAAAACTTAATTTGTGAAGAAGCTACAGATATTATATTATTAAAAACAGTTTATACAAAGTATTAGTATAGGCTAATTTTCTTTTGGGGGGGCAACTCAAAATGATTCTTTAAGGACCATAGCCTATATGGATATGATAGAATGCCATGTAGCTCTCCCAGATGACAAGAACCTAGCTTAATGACCATACATGAAAATGTGGACACGGAGTAAAAACCCAGGTCTCCCATATTGCAGGCAGATTCTTTACCATCTGAGCCACAAGGGAAGCCCATATAAACAGAGGAGACACAATATAGCATATGTGCTCTGATCAGACCATGTAGAAATGTATGTTTGTATGTATGATGTAGTGTAATGGAAAGGAAAGTGGGAATCAGAAGAGGTGGGTTCAGGACTTCCCTGGTTAAGAATCTGCCTTCTAAAGCAAGGGACATGGGTTCAATCGCTTGTTGCCTGGATGCTGCAACGAAGATTCGACACAGCCAAAAAGAAAGAAATAAAATAAAAAGGAGGGCTGAGTTCTAGTTCTAACAGGGCCTCACTTGGCTGGGCATCCAGGTGTGAGCAATTTATTTGCTTTTTCTTGCCTGTGAAATGAAGGAGTTGATCTCAACTGACTTCCAGGCCATTCATTTGCTGGCATTTGGTGATTTGGAGTGTCATAAACGTAGTTTACTATTTATTACCTTCTTTCCTCTAAGGTTGCTGAGGTTAATAATAACATTAAAAGGATACCATATGTCTTTAGTAAGACCTAGGAGAAAAAAATAACATTAATCAATAAAGAAGATTCAGCTATAGATAGATACACTATTTTAAACTTTGTTTCTTAAAAAAGGCAATAGGAAGTCACTGAAGGTTTTGGAGTAGAAAAGTGTCAAGATAAAAGTAGCATTTTGAATCAGGCAATGACTTCCCTGGTGGTCCAGTGGTTAAGAATTCAGCTGCCAATGAAGGGGGCACGGTTTGACCCCTGGGCAGAGAAGATCCCACATGCTGCAGAGCTTCTAAGCCTGGTGTTACAACTCCTGAAGCCTGATGCTCTGCAAGAGAGAAGTCACCTCAACGAGAGGCCCAAGCAAGGAAGACCCAGTGCAGCCAAAGTTAAGTAAGTAAATAAAATCAGGCAATGGTGTGCGTCACCCATGAAAACCAGGGAGGGAGTGTGAAAGCAGAATGTGCCTTCCTGTGCTAAGTGTAGAGGAAACAAATATGCTGTGAGTACACGATTATTCTCCATCCCCTTTCCCAAATTAATTGTCTTCATAGAATTTATCATTCCCTGAAAATTTATTTAAATATTTGTTTATGTATTACTTCATTTTCTGCCTCACCCTCCAGAATATAAGTTCCATGAGGACAGGTAGCACCATCTGTATAAATACTCAACAAATACTTGCTGAATTAAAGAATATGTGAAATTTATATTGAATCTTATAGACAAAGTCAAACATCTTTCCTGATTTATTTCTGTGGCTGTGCAGCTTCAGGCTAACTTAGCACCAAAAGCCTCGACAAGACCCTCCTATCTAACCATCGCTATGACTCCCCTCCTTTCAGCCCACTTACTGAATATATGAAAATATACTGAAAATATGGGTATTTCCCCATAAATTTTGCTACCCTTCTGTTCAGAAATTCTTCTTTCTCTGGTACAAATGAAACTAGGAGCGATGATTATTTACGCTTTACTCTCAGCACTTCTTTCTGAATTACCTGTGTCTAGATATTTGTCTATTAACTCAATACAGTGGTTAAGTACTCACTGTCTTTTTCCTTGCAACTTCAGTTCACAAACTTAGCTGAATGTAAATAATACCAAGCACTTTCTCTCTCAAAGCTGTTGAGAGAAGGGACAGAGGTGAGTTTGGGGGTGAGTACTGGAGTGGGGCTCAGAAGGTCTGTAATTAGCAAAGGTGTTACTCCCGTCTCTCTGTGGTTTTTACAGCCCCCCCCCCCCCCCCCCGCTGTCTTCAGCTTTAGAACAGTTCACCTCAGTCATGGGGCTCTAGCACACTCCCTCTCTGAGTGACACCTGAATCTACGTCCCTTAAAAATAATAGCATTTCACATTTGTAGTGTACTTGTAAGTCTATAAAATGCTTTCTACCCCTATGACTTTACTTAAATCTTACTTAATCTCTTTGTTCTCAAATGGATTATTAGCTCTTGTTTTTGTTTTTCTAGGAGAACTAAGAGGAAAATTAGAGTAACAGATGTGGGAAAAGGAAATTTCTAGATAGTGAGTTATAAACCGACTAAATGCTAACACTGTAATCATGATGAGACCAAAGCTGTTTTGACTGGCTCAGGTTCCTCACTCTGGACTGAACTGATTTATTACCTTCCAAGGACTGTTTTTCCCCTTTGCCTTTCACTGTCTGGGTCCTCCATAATTGGGTGTGTTGAAAAGTTGATACCACTCCAAAGGGAACGTGGGCCCCTCTGGTTTCTCGGTCTAATCAGTACCTGGCTCCTCATCTCATTCCCCTCTCCAGGCAATCTCTATTAGCTTGTCCTTATGATAGCTCAGTTGGTAAAGAATCTGTCTGCAATGCAGGAGACCCTGGTTCGACTCCTGGGCTGGGAAGATCCCCTGCAGAAGGGAAAGGCTACCCACTCCAGTATTCAGGCCTGGAGAATTCCATGGACTATAGAGTCTATGGGATCTCAAAGAGTCAGACAAGACTGAGTGACTTTCACTTTTCACTCTCATCGCCTGTTAGGGGCCTATTGCTGACTAAGAAATAAATGTGGTTTATATATGGTTCTTCCTTTTGTTCTGATATCTCTCCTCTAAATTTCTTCCTCCCATTCATCTGACCTCAGACTATTTCTATTTTTTCTTGTTGTTGTTTTTCTGGCACTTCCTGCACTTGTAGATTCTCTTTTCATCTTCCATGTGGGCAGCTGATAACCTGAACTGTCCCCATTTTCTCAGGTTAACAATTTTACCTGATTTCTTGGGTATTTATCACTCAGATGCCCTGGCAAATTGTGACTTCTCAAAGTCATCTCATTACATTTTTTACCAAGGCCAGCCCAATACATTAGGGAGCCTGGTAATAATAAAACAATAATTATCATCATTGACTTCTCACTGACACACAGTGCCAAGCAATTTACATAAGTGATATTATTTAATCCTCTACACAACCCTATGAGGTCAAATTTGAGAGGCTGTGTCAACAGAGGCTTTATTTGCATGACTGTAAATTAAACCATGTACAAAGGATAGTGTCTGGATATGTTGGGGTATATAACCAGTCTTATAGGGCATCCCAGGTGGTGTTAGTGATAAAGAACCCACGTGCCAGTGCATGAAACACAACAGATGTGGGATCGATCCCTGAGTCGGGAAGTCCCCTGGAGGCTGGCATGGCAACCCACTCCAGTATTCTTGCCTGGAAAATCCCATAGATAGAGAAGCCTGGAGGAATACAGTCCAAAGGGTCGGAAAGAGTCGGACACAACTGAAGTGACTTAGTATGCATACATACACTAATACCTCCATCTCTCAAGAAACACTTTCTGGAGAGTGTACCACAAAGAAAAAACTTATCCTGAATCAAAAGAGAGGTAAATCCTGGTGTAGATTTACTGAATTCAGAGACTGCAAATGAAATTGATACTAATATTTCTTATGAAAGTCAGTTATATTGATGACCCCCAATCAACCATACTTACTAATGTTTATACCTTTATTTAGTCCTTCCCCTTGAATCAGGGGACTTTTTTTTTTTTAATGTGTGGATCATATTTAAAGTCTTTATTGAATTTGTTGTTACAGCATTGCTTCTGTTTTATATTTTGTTGTTTTTTTTTTTGCCTCGAGGCATGTGGGATCTCAGCTTCCTGACCAGGGATTGAACCTGCACCCCCTGCATTGGAAAGCGAAGTCTTAACCACTGGAACACCAGGGAAGTCCCTGTGACCTGTTTTAAAGAATAGTAATTGCAGAAGTGACACTGTGTCTTTCCCAAGCCTTTGTTGTTGTTCAGTCACTAAGTCGTGTCTGACTCTTTGTGATTCCATGGATTGCAGCACGCCAGACTTCCCTGTCCTACACTATCTCCTGGAATTTGCTCAAACTCATGTCCATTGAGTCGCTGATGCCTTCCAACCATTTCATCCTCTGTCTCTCCCTTCTCCTCCTGCCCTCAATCTTTCCCAGCATCAGGGTCTTTCCCAATGAGTCAGCTCTCAGCTTTAAGAATGTCTGGTAGCTTCTACTTTCCTTCTTTCAGAAGCCCTGAGCACCATTTGATAAGTCCACATGGAGACGGAGAAGCCCTGGGTTTACACGGTGAGAAAGTGAGGTCTTGCCTTGCCAACATCCATTGTTGGGTCTGGCCTTCCAGACACCCCTGACAAGGTGTCAGACCCAGGAGTGAAGCCATCCTGGAGGTTTCAGCCCTAGCTGCCATCTGACTACAGCCATGTTGAGAGACCCAAATGAGAACAGCAGAACTGACCAGCACAGCCCCAGCCAGTCAACTCACATAATCATGAGAAATTAAAATATAAAAAAAAAGACTTGTTTTAAGCCACCACACTTTGGAGTGGTTTAGTAAGCAGTCATAGATAACCTAAACACTGCTAATATTAATACTGTTACAGGTTATGGTCGGTTTCGAGTCCCATTGGTTAAGAACACCAGAATCAAGGTAGGGTTCTGGTGTTCTTAAAGAGGCTTAAGAATACCAGAATCTTACCTTAGACTGCAGCCATGCCTGCCCCTACCCTTTTGATCTGGAGAGAGAACTATCCACAGGAGACAGTTGCAGAAGAAGACCATCACCTGAATTTTATCTAAACTTGCACCGTCTGATAAGGGAATCTGAGGTCACGTGCCTAGAACTGGGTGCTTACAGGGCCTTTTCCGTAGGCAAAATTAAAACTATGTGACCACCAGGACGGCTAGGATCCTGCCTAATCAAAATGGACACTGGCTGAGCCAGGCTGCACAGTTTTACTGCAGATTAGCTGTCTTCTCTCTCTGAGCCTGAGAGCACGCCTGGGTTGGAGTGTCACTCAGTCCCAGGGGGGCAATGGGAGAAGAACCCGGAGGGCACCATACCCCGTGCACGATCCAACACATTGTGCGTGACCTTAACTGCTGGGGAAAACGTCCTGGTTAGGAATCTAACCCACCAGACTGGTCACTCCTCTCGTGGGGGCAGGGGAACACCAAGGGTGATAAGAAAGACAGTGTGGAAGTATCCCCTTCCCTGGGCTCTTTACATATTATCTCATGTAATTCTCACAGTAACTCTGAAAGGCAGGTCTTTTTCTTGCTACATTACCCACGAGAAAGTTAAATATTAGAGAGGTTGAGTAACTTGCTTCAGGTTACACAGCTAGTAAGTATTATTAGGAATTCTTATATATTAATATTATTACACATATATCAGCATTATTATATAATATTAGGCATTACAGGAGTGGGTTGGGGAGGTCAACGAGGAGAGAGGACTTTTGAGTAGGGCACATTGTGAAGTCACTCACTTTGCCATCTCGGTTTTTCGTTCAAGTGAAAAACAAAGTCAAATGAAAGTGCTGTACCGTTAAAGGCACCCAAGGAAACAGGGCCCCCTAGTCACCCTTTCTTGTGGCCTCATTATGGAACCAGGCGGGAGGGAGGCATCTCTCTCTGCTTCTGCAGAGAGGAGGCTACACACCAGCTGTGGTTAGTGACATGAGTCAGTGAACGGCCACTCAGAAATGCATGTGAGATGTCCCCGCCCCCCGCAGATCCTTGAGAGATACGGAGGGGACTTGAGACTCCAGCAATCCCCCCGTGGAGGCTGCTTCTCTCCATAGTATCCAGTTGTGCCATCAAACTGGGGCCTGGAGAGGCGTGTGTTACACAAACACTACATCTCTGACCGAAAACTCTATACTTGTTCCACCCCCACATTCTCCATTCAAGTTCCCAGAAGTTTGCAATTATCCTCACAAGACATTTCCAGACAAGGCTTACTCAGCTTTGGTTTTCAGTAGGATGAGATTACTTTGTCTTGTTTTGTCTTTTTCACTTCTTTAAACTCAACTGATCATTCTCATTCAACGCCAGGCTGGTGTAGAAAAGTCAGTCATGGAACGCACATGACCGACTCCTCCCCCGCTGTTCTTTCTCTGCTCATCCTGGATTCTTGACCCTACACACCAACATGTGTCGGCATCTCCCTCTTCTATAGTGTCAACCCCTCTTCACGGACTCTACTTTATCCTTCAAGCCACTTGGACTTGGACCTCTTGCCCAGTTTTCAGTTGTTCTAACTCTTCTGGCTTGGTATCCTATATTAGCTTAGCTGAGACTCTTCATACTAAGCCCTAGTATTGCAGAATTCCACCTGCCAACCGCACCTGGATGGCATCCATTTTCCAAGCTCTGTGCCTCTGGAAAGAAAACTACCTGACCAAAAAAACAATGACAAAGGAGAAGGAAGAGTTACTTTTAACTTGCACTTGCTGGCGCTGCAGTCAAATGTCTTTTTTTTTTTTTAAATAATGTTTATGTACGTATTTATCTTATTTATTTGGCTGCACCGGGTCTTAGTAATTGCCACATGTGGGATCTTCGATCCTTATTGTGGCATGTGGGTTCTTTAGTTGCTGTATGTGGGATCTAGTTCCCTCACCAGGGGTTGAACCTGGACCCCCTGCATGGGGAGCTTGGAGTCTTAGCCCCTGGACCACAGAAGTCCCTGCCAGCCCCATTTCTATCTGCTTGCTTCTGCACCACTTTCCTTCTGGCTCCCAAGGATTTAGGAGGGATTAGAAAAAAAAATCCTTGGTTACAACAAATGTTTAGCAATATCTACTAAAATCGAACACATGTACAATATTGTGTTCTGCTACTTGATAATATTCCTAACAGACATAAATACATATGTTTATCAAAAGATATGTACAAAGATGCTCATAGCAGGACTATTCATAATAGCTAAAAACTGGAAACAATCCAAATGTCCAATAGCAGTAGAATGAACAAAGAATAGTATATTCATATAATACACTATATAATAATGAAAAAGAACAAATTACTGCTATGCATAACAACATGGATGAATCTTCCAGACACAATGTTGCCTCAAAAAAGTCACATACAAAAGAATACATAACATATATTCCACTTATATGAAATTCTAAAGCTGAAAAAACTGATCAGTGTTGTTAGAAGTCAGAAAAGTGGTTACCATATGGGGAGGGGAAATCAGGTGGGGATATGAGAGGACTGGATGCTGATAACATTTTGTTTCTTAATCTGGGGACTGATTAAACCAGTGTGTTCACTTTGCAAAAATCCATCCAGCTGTACACTTAAGATTCATGTATTTTCCTATACATGGTATCTGTGAATAAAGTGAATGACAGAAAATTTTTTCTTGTTTTGTTCTGAAAATGTAAGTATAAAGGATACTCAAGGTTAGTGGTGGGGTAAATGGGTTTTCTTGTATTACTTGTCATTTTGGAAAACCTAGCTATTCCTATTAACCTAAAAAAAATCTATGGATTCCTTTGCCATAATAGAAACATTTCCCCCAACTGAATATCATGATTCTTTTTTTTTTAGTATTTATTTATTTATTTGGCTACACCAGGTCTTAGCTGTGGCACATGGGATCTTTATTGCAGCATGTGGGATTTTTTTTTTTAGTCATGGCATATAAACTCTTAGCTGCAGCATATGGTATCTAGTTCCCTGACTGGGCTCAAAACTAACCCCCCTGTATTGGGAGTGTGGAGTCTTAGCCACTGGATCACCAGTGAAGTCCCTGAACATCACAATATTTAGCAGGACATGGTCAGCAGTATGGCAACACTCTACAGGTTCCCAGGTGGAATGGAAGGAACATCACTGCAGGCCCAGCTCTAAGAAGGCTTCAGCGTGGTGTTCTGGGATGAATTAACCAGGTTGACAGGATAAGACAGGCTACAGAGCATGGAGCCATAACAAATCTGTACACTGTCAAGGGTTGAAACTGGAATGGAGGACCAAGAATATTATCTTAATGAAGTACCTGGCCAAAGAAACATGCTGAGCAGCAGAGGCTAGGTAAAGTTCAATGGGATAGAAATGGAGACCATCAGGGCAAGTGGATTTGGTAGAAGATTAGTATGGAGATGAGCTACCACAGGCTGTCTAGGTCTTTACAGTCTCAATGGATTAGGAAATAACTGTTCTAGATAAGAACAGGGCTTAGCTATTCTACACAAAAATGCTACAGTCTTTCCACTGTTCTACCCAGCCTCCCTTTCTGGGGTTCTTTGGGTGACATCCTTCATTTGCATCTTCCCTCCAGACTCTCCTTCTAGCTTCCAGGATTTTGATTCCTTGACTGTTTCTCAGTTCTGCTGGCTTCTATGATATGGGCATTTCCCACTGTCTTAGGCGAGGAATTATACACATAGCCAATGACCTCCCGACCTGTCCCAGATCAACCATTCCCCAATCTTTCAGTGACCATCACCTTCTAAGAGGTGGGAGAACCTTGATAAAAAGAACCAAGCAAGCCAGTTGCTTCAGAACTCAAGATCATTTCTTTGCTGCTGGAGCCACCACGCACTGTCCCTGTTCCAGTCTGTTCCCTTTCAGACTGTGTTATTGTACTTGGCAAATCCATGCCAGCTGACGTGGGAGCCTTGTAACAAAGTCCACTGGTATCTGCTTCCATGCTGGGAATTCCTCCAGGCTATCGTCCTTTCTTTCCTCTTTGCTTCTACTTATTCATTGGCTCCCCTTGTTTTCTTATCCACACTGATTCCATACCTTGGTACTCCTCTAGAACAGTGAAGGGATCGGGCACTCTATCTGGGTCTCCCTAGGATGCTACCCTACTCAACCACCTTTGTTCCATTTTATCTTATCAGCAGAGGGTAATCAAAATTCCCGTTGTTGTTTTTTTTTCCCTATGGTATTTCTTGCTGCTTACCTGGCTATTTGATACTGTGTGCGTGCATACTCGGTTGTGTCCAACTCTTTGTGACCCCCATGGACTGTAGCCTGCCAGGCTCCTCTGTCCATGAAATTCTCCAGGCAAAAATACTGGAGTGAGTAGCCAGCCTTCTGGAGAAGATTCCCTTCTCCAGGGGATCTTCCTGACCCAGGGATCAAACTCTTTATCTCCTGCATTGTAGGCCAATTCTTTACTCCTGAGCCATTGAGGAAGTCCCTAGTTGATATTCTCTTTCCTAAAAGTAATGCTCAAAATTCTCCAAGCCAGGCTTCAACCGTATGTGAACCATGAATTTCCAGATGTTCAAGCTGGATTTAGAGAAGGCAGAGGGACCAGAGATCAAACTGCCAACATCGGTTGGATCATCAAAAAAGCAAGAGAGTTCCAGAAAAACATCTACTTCTGCTTTATTGCCTATGCCACACCCTTTGACTGTGTGGATCACAACAAACTGTGGAAAATTCTGAAAGAGATGGGAATACCAGACCACCTGACCTGCCTCCTGAGAAATCTGTATGCAGATCAGGAAGCAACAGTTAGAACTGGACATGAAACAACAGACTGATTCCAAATTGAAAAAGAGTATGTCAAGTCTGTGTATTGTTACCCTGCTTATTTAACTTATTTGCAGAGTACATCATGAGAAATGCTGGGCTGGAAGAAGCACAAGCTGGAATCAAGATTGCCAGGAGAAATATCAATAACCTCAGATATGCAGATGATACCACCCTTATGGCAGAAAGAGTACTAACGAACCTCATAATGAAAGTGAAAGAGGAGAGTGAAAAAGTTGGCTTAACACTCAGCATTCAGAAAACTAAGATCATGGCATCTGGTCCCATCACATCATGGCAAATAGATGGGGAAACAGTGACAGACTTTATTTTTTGGGGGTTCAAAATCACTGCAGATGGTGACTGCAGCCGTGAAATTAAAAGATGCTTGCTTCTTGGAAGAAAAGCTATGACCACCCTAGATAGCTTATTAAAAAGTAGAGACATTACTTTGCCAACAAAAGTCCATTTAGTCAAAGCTATGGTTTTTCCAGTAGTCATGTATGGATGTGAGAGTTGGACTATAAAGAAAGCTGAGCACCGAAGAATTGATGCTTTTGAATTGTGGTGTTGGAGAAGACTCTTGAGAGTCCCTTGGACTGCAAGGAGATTCAACCAGTCCATCCTAAAGGAAATCAGTCCTGGGTGTTCATTGGAAGGACTGATGCTGAAGCTGAAACTCCAATATTTTGGCCACCTGATGCGAGATACTGACTCATTGGAAAAGACCCTGATGCTGGGAAAGGTTGAAGGCGGGAGGAGAAGGGGACGACAGAGGATGAGATGGTTGGATGGCATCACTGACTCAATGGACATGAGTTTGGGTAGACTCCAGGAGTTGGTGATGGACAGGGAGGCCTGGCGTGCTGCGGTACACTGGGTCACAAAGAGTTGGTCACGACTGAGTGACTGAGGTGAATTGACTAACTGCACTTCTTAAAATGTTGCAAACTAAGATATGAACTGACAACTACCATAAAGGGTAGTGGAAATCTATATTTTGGAAACTGACAAAATGGAGTTGAAATCCTGGATCTTCCTATCATCCACTAGTGAGGAGACTTTGGACAAGTTACTTGACCTTTCCAAGCCAGGCAAGATTCTCCAGGCAAGAATACTGGAGTTGGTGGCCATTTCCTACTCCAGGGGATCTTCCAAACCTAGGGATAGAACCCGCATCTCCTGCTTGGCAGGGGGATTCTCTACCACTGAACCACCTAAGCCCCTATGGTCAGTCTACTCACAGAATTCTGAAGGACACAGTACTCATGTTGAATGTGGCAGCAGGCCCAGGGTATGAGAGAACAAGGCAGCAAACAAGAAATGCCAAGGGTTTGAGGAGCAATAAGACAAAGGCCAATTAATTGACAGAAATCAAGAGTGAGTAAATAAATATCAGAGGGCAGAACAAGATATGATGACATATCTTGCATCAAGTACATGCAAACACTCTGCAGGGAGGAGAGCTGTTGATCAGCCAAACAGCTGGTGTGTCACAGTGGGTCAGGGGAAATGTGGAAAAGGCAGAGCTGGAGACAGAACATACAGTACCCAGACCCGGCAGAGAAGGACTCTCAATACACGTGGATCAACACAGAGAAGGACCACACGCTCCCTTAGCCTCAGCAGCCATGATAGATCTCTCACCTTGGTGAGAAGAATCTGTAGTGAGCCTGGTCTGTAATCTTGCTGGTGATAGTAACTGCATGGTTAAGAGCGAGGGTGAGGCTTGACATCGCTCTCTGAAAAAGTATTCCAGTGCTGCCTTCACTGGCTTCTTGGAGGCAGGTGTGTCTGAGTGTCACTGATGGAAAGAGAGGACCTAGGTATTTCCCTGGTGGTCCAGTGGCTAAGACTCTGCACTCCTAATGCGGGGGGCCTGGGTTTGATCCCTGCTCGGGAAATAGATTCCACATGCTGCAACTAAAGATCCTGCATGCCACAACGAAGTTTGAAGATCCTACTGCTGAAATTAAGACCTGAAGCGGCCAAATAAATATTTAAAAAAAAGAATGAGAGAGAGAGCGAGCACTTGATTGAACCATGAATCTGATCAGTAAATCCCCAGGGGCAGTCCTCAGGTCCACAACCTTCCTGTTTAATTGGCAGAAGTATCCATGATCTCTTTCTGAGGGAAATACTTAGTGTGTTTAATAGTTTTCCTGGTTTTACACCTCAGTGGAGAAATAGAGAAGGTATTGTCTAGAAACTTTTTTTTTAAAGATGTGCACCACCAAGTATATCTTTAAGAGTCCAGGAAAGTCAGTCTTAAAGCCCCTGAAAGAATCAGGGTGGTGGTGTATCAATTTTTATACGGATAAGCTAAGTTCTACAGAAAATTTGGAAGGCCAAGTGATATAGTGGAAGTGCATGGGTTTTCATGTCTGAAAAATTTAGCTTGAATTTCAGCTTTACCACTTAACAGCTATGTGACATTGCACAAATTATTTAACCACTCTGTTTCTCCAACTACAAAATAAAGATAATAAAGCATAAAAGAATATATAACTACAGTGTGTAACTGCAGAATAACTCTAGCAACCTAGATGTCCATCAGCAGACATCAATAAGAAAGCTGTGGTACATTTACACAATGGAATATTACTCAGCTATTGAAAAGAATGCATTTGAATCAGTTCTAATGAGGTGGATGAAATTGGAGCTTATTATACAGAGCAAAGTAAGTCAGAAAGATAAAGACCATTACAGTATATTAATGCATATAAATGGAATTTAGAAAGATGGTAACGATGACCCTGTATGCAAGACAGCAAAAGAGACACAGATGTAAAGAACAGACTTTTGGACTCTGCAGGAGAAGGCGAGGGTGGGATGATTTGAGAGAAAAGCAATGAAACTATTATATTATCATACGTGAAACAGATCGCCAGTCCAGGTTGGATGCATGAGACAGGGTGCTCCGGGTTGGTGCACTGGGATGACCCTAAGGGATGGGATGGGGAGGGAGGTGGGAGGGAGGGTCAGGATGGGGGACACATGTACACCTGTGGCTGATTCATGTCAATGTATGGCAAAACCCACCACAACTTTGTAAAGTAATTATCCCCCAGTTAAAATAAAGAAAAAAAAAAGAATCAACAGAACAACAACAAATGTCTGTGTCCTGGGACTTCCCTGGAGGTCATCACTGTGACTTTGTGCTCCCAATGAAGGGTTTAACCCCTGGTCAGGGAACTGGAAAGCACATGCCACAGCTGAAGATTCTGTGTGCCACAGCTAAGACCTGGTGCTGTGAAACAAATAAATAAAAATAAGTATTTTTTAAAATGGCCATGTCCTAATCCCTGTAACATGTGAATATCTTGAATGTGTTACCTCACTTGGTAAACAATATGATTGAAGTTAACAATCTTGAGATTATTATTATATTCCAAGGAAGATAATCACAGATATAATCATGGGCTCAGGATAATCACGTGAGAACTTAAAAGCTGCAAACCTTTTCCACATGAGGTCAGTCAGAGGGATATGTGCTTTTGGAGTGGTAAGAGAGATGTGATGTAAAGAGGTCTCAACTCACCATTACTGGCTTTGAAAATGGAAGAAGGGTACCATGAGCCAAGGAATGCAGGCATTCTATAAAGTGGGAAAAGGCTAGGAAACAGATTCTTCCCTAAGGTCTCCAGAAAGGAAAGAAGCTCTGATGATATCTTGATGTTAGTCCAGAGGGGCACATGTTGAACTTCTAATGTCCAGAGCTGTTAAGACAATACATTTCTGTTGTTTAAACCACTAAACACTTATTGGAAAAGACCTTGATGGTGGAAAAGATTGAGGGCAGGAGGAGAAGGGGGCAACAGAGGATGAGATGGTTGGATGGCGTCATCGACTCAGTGGACATGAGTTTCAGCAAATTCCCAGAGATAGTGAAGGGCAGGGAAGCCTGATGTGCTGTAGTCCCTGGGGTCACAAAGAGCCAAACATGACTGAGCAACTGAACAATAAATAACAAAGCCACTAGAGGTGTGGTAAGTTGTTATAGCAGCAATAAAAACCCATATATACAGGCAGAAGAAATGGCTCAGAGGACTTCCCTGTTGGTCCAGTGTCTAAGACTCCATACCTTCAATGTAGGAGGCTTGGGTTCCATCCCTGGTCAGGGAACTAGATCCTGCATGCCACAACTAGAGATTCTGCATGCCACAACTAAGATCCTGTGCAAATAAATAAATATTTTCTTTAAAAAAGCTCAGGACCATGGGGATAATTGACAGCATGGTGGTCCAATTAACCAATTGGTGACTCATAATAATCAAGCAGTAATGATCAATAATATAGTAAAAATGATCTTCACAACTCCTCATAAATATTATTCCAAAATAATACTTACTATTTCCTTCTGATCTCTTTTTAAAAATATTTATGCATTTATTTAATTGGCTATGCCAAGTCTTGGTTGCAGTGCAAACTCTTAGTTGTGGTGTGTGGGATCTAGTTCCCCGACCAGGGATCAAACTGGGGTCCCCTGCGTTGGAAGAGTAGAGTCCTAGCCACAGGAACACGAAGGTTTTTGTTGTTGTGCAGTCACTAAGTTGTGTCTGACTCTTTGCAACCCCCTGGACTGTAGCATGACAGGTTGTTATGTCCTCCACTATCTCCCAGACTTTGCTCAAATTCATGTCTATTGAGTCAGTGATGCTTCCTAGCCATTTCATCCTCTGCCACTCCCTTCTCCTTTTGCCTTCAATCTTTCCCAGCATCAGGGTCTTTTTCAATGAGTTGGTTCTTTGCATTGTGGCCAAAGTATTGGAGCTTTAGCTTCAGCATCCTTCCAATGAATATTGATTTCCTTTAGGACTGACTTGTTTGATCTCCTTACAGCCCAAGGGACTCAAGAGTCTTCTCCAGCACCACAATTCAAAAGCATCAATTCTTCAGTGCTTGGCCTTCATTATGGTCCACCTCTAACATCTGCACAGAACTACAGGAAAAACTATAGCTTTGACTAGGTGGACCTTTGTCAGCCAAGTAACATCTCTGCTTTTTAATATGCTGTCTAGGTTTGTCTTGGTTTTTCTTCCAAGGAGCAAGCGTCTTTTAATTTCATGGCTGCAGTCACCATCTGCAGTGATTTTGGAGCCCAAGAAAATACAATCTGTCACTGTTCCCACTTTTTCCCCTTCTATTTGCCATGAAGTGATGGGACCGGATGCCATGATCTTAGTTTTTCGAATGTTGAGTTTCAAGCCAGCTTTTTCACTCTCCTCTTTCACCCTCATTAAGAGGCACTTTATTAATAGTTCCATTTTGCTTTCTGCCATTAGTCGTATCATCTGCATATCTGAGGTTGTTCATTTTTCTCCCGGCAATCTTGATTCCAGCTTGTGATTCATCCAACCTAGTATTACACATAATGTACTCTGCATATAAGTTAAATAAGCAGAGTGACAATATACAGTCTTATCGTACTCCTTTCCCAATTTTGAACTATTGTTCCATGTCTGTTCCATGTCTGGTTCTAAATGTTGCTCCTTGACTTACACACTGGTTTCTCAAGAGGCAGGTAAGGTCGTCTGGTATTCCTATCACTTTAAGAATTTTCCAATTTGTGGTGATCCACACAGTCAAAGGCTTTAGCATAGTTGAAACAGAAGTAGATGTTTTTCTGGAATTCTCTTGCTCTTTCTATGATCCAACAAATGTTGGCAATTTGATCTCTGGTTTCTCTGCCTTTTCTAAATCCAGCTTGTATATCGGAAAGTTCTTGGTTCACCTACTATTGAAGCTTGCTTGAAGGATTTTGAGCATTATCTTGCTAGCATGTGAAATAAGCACAACTGTATGGTAGTTTGAAGATTCTTTGGCACTGCCTTTTTTTGGGATTGGAATGAAAACTGACCTTCTCCAGTCCTGTGGCCACTGCTGAGTTTTCCAAATTTGGTGGCATATTGAGTGTAGCACTTTAACAATATCATCTTTTAGGATTTGAAATAGCTCAACTGGAATTCCTCTAATCTTCAACCTTAAAATGCTGATGTGGCCAAGCAAATCTGGCTATCCTAGGTCAAGTGTGATAAGAGTGTTTTCTTAAAATGTGGGGTAAAAAAATAAGGATGGCAGGAGTTGTAGACTAAGCCTCAACTGTCTCCACTCTGAATTAAGTATGTCAGGACACTTTCATGTGTGATGGCCACAGAAAGGGATAAAGTGCTTCATGGGAAAAATAATAATGATTCCTCGGCTGTCATGTGTTATCTTCAGGCTCCCTAAAGCTGGGACTCCCAACAAGGGGCAATTCACTCAAGTTACCTTTACTAACAGATGGCTTATTATAAAAACAGATATTTATGGAAACGCAGGGAAGGATGAGCCATCAGGGTCAGCAAGAACAGGAACAGGAGGGTGGCTATGGATTCAAGGCAGTTCTAAGACCTCAGCTGCAGATTTTGTGAACCTTTACTTTTAAGTGACTCAGCTACTCCCTGTGTGTCTGCCACACTCCCCACTCACTACTGCCTGGTTTTCTTACCATCTAGTCTGTGCGTCTCTTCTGCATTATAGGTTCTGCTTACTCATAACTTAGGTTACTCAAAACCTGACATAGTCAAAGCACTGACTCATTCAAGTCTCCTCCTGACTTCCCCAACTTCTCTGAATCCTTTCAGCTTTATTCATTCATTTGAAAAATACCTGTGAACCACATACTATGCACTCCCATGCAGTTTATTATTTAGTCAGAAAGAGAGACACTAATCAGATAATCACAGAAGTGCCCCAGGTCTATTCTAATTGCCTCGGCTTCTTTGTTCAAACCAGGCCTTGGGATCGGTTGTTGGAAACGCTGTGGGCTAACTGGCTGCCTTCAGGAGCAGCAAGAGGCTGTTTTGTTTATCGCTAAGCCACGCCCCTTCCCCCCAGACAGAGCTGACAGCGTTGGCTTTTGACCAAGGACAATTAATACAGTGCCTGGCCAGCAACCTACAGTTTAACTCAAACTAATAAGCTTTCCACAGAAGGAAGAAATTATAGTGTAGTAGACATTATATAGAATTAACATATTTACCACTGGGGGATAAGTTTACACGCCAGAGCAGTAATCTAAATGTGGAAGGATTTCGTCCACAGGGAGCTTTCTCATTCATGAGATGGAAAGTTAGAGGGCACTTATTTCATTCAGGGACTCTGAGGAAGAAACAGGGCAGAGGGCAGGAGTAATCTGAACATAACACAGGGCAGGGTTCATCACTCAAATCAGGACCAGAGTAAGGCGCAGGGAAACTCTGCCACATTCCTTGCAGGAAGGTGGGGATACCTCAGTGATAGTTTCCACAAGGTGTGCTTCTCAGGGCTGCCGGGAAGAAGTGGCAGGAGCACGAGGTCTTTGGATCTTCTGAGACAGTCCTTAGTCTGAGCCTAAGTGAAGGGAATGGCAACCCACTCCAGGATTCTTACCTGGGGAATCCCATGGATGGAGGAGCCTGGCAGGCTACAGTCCACGGGGTCACAAAGAGTCAGACACGACTGAAGTGATGGAGCATGCAAGCCAAAGGTTTCAACAGAGTGCTGGTTTTCCATGCCAAACTTCTCTCATTGTGTTTACTTTAAGCAGTTTTCAATGAAGTACTTTATTTTATCTAATCTTGGAGATCTTAGTTCTCCAACCAGGGATCAAACCCATACCCCTGCATTGGAAGTGCAGAGTCCGAACCACTGGGCTGCCAGTGAAT
The DNA here is from genome assembly GCF_023699985.2 of Odocoileus virginianus. Classification (NCBI taxonomy): domain Eukaryota; kingdom Metazoa; phylum Chordata; class Mammalia; order Artiodactyla; family Cervidae; genus Odocoileus; species Odocoileus virginianus. Next base: position 10,104,949 of record NC_069690.1, on the reverse strand, counting down.
TTCTTCAATGATTTTTTTTTTTTTTAAAGACAAGCCATGATATGCAAAGGCATCATGGCCACAACTATAGCATATGATCTTGAGTTCCCCTGTAGGAACCCATAGATAGGAGTTTACATGGAGAATTTAGACTGAGGGGCAGCCCCCTACATTGCTGATTATGGGTTAGCAACAAAGTTGGCATGACTCAGTCAGTTAGAGGTGCTGTGCTATGTTATTATTGTGGCTGAAAAGAAGGTAAACCCAGGGGTATTGAATGGTAAGAGCATTCTCTAGAAGGCAGATGGACTAAAGGGCTGGTGGTTCCTTGGAGTCTGTGTATTTTGGTTTTTGGAACAGGATGTTGGCACATTTGTTCTGCTGTCAGAAGATAGGCTTGATTTTGAAATGAAAACACACAGAGGACTAAAGTTCTTCTGGGACCATCTGGGACTGTGTCCCAAACTTGACTTAGAGACAAGTATTTGATGTTGGTCCATAGTTGCTCGAGGTTACAGTGGTTCATGCAGACCTAGTCACACTCCTGGAATTAAGAGAATCAAGAATCCAGTACCTGCGACTCTGCCAGGAGCAGAACAATGACCAACAAATAGACTTTATCAGCATTCACTGTGGAGCCCCAGGGGTTGGGGAGAGACAGGCAGGAAGAACATGTCAGTATCTGGAAGAAATCTGACTGAGAGACCACTGGTATGCCCCACTCAGCTCTGTACCAAGCTTTAGAGGCCATGTGGTTCAGCTTTCTTGTGTTACTGGTGTACATATTAAGGCCCAGAAAAAGCCAAGTAACCTTGTCTACTTCAATCAACAGTTAAAACAAGAACAAGACTCATGGGATGACTTCCTTATTAAACAAGGTCTGGCAAGGGATGATCACAGAGCTGAAAAGCAGGCAATGAAATGACTTTTTGTGTGAGCATCACATTTACAAGCATACTTAGAATCTACGTGTTCAATGGTTTCTTAGCCAATAGTAACAGTGTTGATAAAATAGTCCTAGGGTCTCATTTAATCATCAAGTGACACCATTCAACCAATAAGTTGGGCAAGACAGAAATCCCAGGTGCCCTTGATCCCCAACCTATATTCAACTGAACACCAAGTCTTGTCAATACCCTCTTCTCTCCATTTCTTTCCTTTTTCTCTATCATCACTCTGGTCTGAGGTATCATCTTGCCTTGCCTGGACTTCTGAGACATCTTTCTCATGGTTTGCCCACATCTCCTCTGTCTCCAGTCTACTTTCCTCATAGCCATCAGTGGTCTTCCTCCTTCTCTATGTTTATTTTTTGTGAGTTAGTAGGTCTTATCTCTTAGAGCAGTTTTCAGTTTACAAAAACAGCACATAGTGCAGAGAGTTCGCTTATACCCCTTTCTACTCTAGCCTCAGTTTTCCCTATTATTAAGATCCTGCATTCATGAGATACACTTCTAGCAATTGATGAAAGTGAAAGTTGCTCAGTCATGTCTGATTCTTTGTGACCCCATGGAGTCTACAGTCCATAGAATTCTCTGGGCCAAAATACTGGAGTGGGAACCCTTTCCCTTCTCCAGGGGATCTTCCCAACCCAGGGATCAAATCCAGGTCTCCTGCATTGCAGGCGGATTCTTTATCAGCTGAGCCACAAGAGAAGCCCAAGAATACTGGAGTGGGTAGCCTCCCAATGTTAAAACACTGTTATTAATTAAAGCCCATAGTTCATTGGGATTCACTGTATGATACAGTTCAATGGGTTTCTACAAATGCATATTGTCATATATCTGCCGTTACAGTATCATGCAGAACAGTGTCACTGCCCTAAAAAGCCCCTGGGCTCCACCTATTCACTCCTTGACAGTGGTCTTTTCAAAATACAGATCTTACCCTGTCACTGCCCTCACTCAGCCTCACCTTGCACCACTCCCTAATTTTCCGACTCCAACCATATAGGGTTTTTTTGTTTGTTTGTTTCATTTCCTCAAACCACACTTCATTCTGTCTCAGAGTTTCACTCATTCTGTTTCTTTCTTTTTTCTTTTTAAACTAGCAAACTTCTTTTTTTAAAAAATAATTCTTTAAAGTTGATATGTTATATTTTCATTTTTATTCAGTTCAATAAATTTTCTTTTTTTTTTTTCCACTATGAGGCATGTCAGATCTTAATTTCCCCACCAGGGATCAAACCCATGTCTCCTACAAGGGAAGCACGGAGTCTTAACCACTGGACCACCAGGGAATTTCCTCATTCTGTTTCTTCTTCCTGAAATTCTCTGTTCTACACCCTGGCTCTGCTCCCCCACCCCAGTGTCTTATCCTGGTTTGTGATTACATGTGTGATTATGGGATTGGCTTCCGTCTTGACTCTGAGCTCCTCACTGTGCCATTGTAGCCACAGTGCCTAGCACATAGTAGGTATGCAATAAATATTTGTTTACTAGTATTAATGAGTAAATTAATAAATAAAGTTTCACCTGATCGTGAAGAGCTGGGGAAGAATAGTGATGGTTTCTAATAATTGCTGGATACGAAAGGGAAAGCTAATGAGAAACAAGTGAAAAGGTTTACCCAAAAAGCTGAAAACATAGCTGAAAATTTGTAGAGGCCTGAATTCATCAGGCTGCGTTAGAGGAGAGAGCTGGAGGGGTAGTCATAGTGATAGAAAGTTTGCATTTTCCATGGTGGCGCTGTACCAGTGGTGACAAAGTTCAGGGTGTGGCCACAGGAGGCACGAAAGTAGACTGGAAGTGAAGACATCGAGTCTGAAAGGTCGAGAAGCTAAGAAGAAGCTGGGCCAGTGAGTGGGTGTTCCACAAAGTCAGCAAAATCTCTCCCCAGAGGATGAAGAAATGAGCCGGGCATTTAACAAAACGTGAGGGTGTAACCAGGCTGGTAGATGACAGCAGAGAAGGTGCCTAGTTGAATGGCAGCACCTCAGTGGGGCAGGGTTTTCAAACTCGAAGAGAGGAGAAGGTGCTCAATCTCTAGCTTCAGGAGCTACAAGAATGTTGCTAGCGCCTCTCTGTGTGGGGCAAGGAGGAATAAATAGCTTCGACTTGAAAGGACTGCAGGGGAAGTGGTAACCTCAGGGGAAAGCCAGGTTTCAGTTCAGGCTAGAAGGTGGTGGGAGATCAGCGAGGTCTCTGGTTGCAGGAGCAGAAATGAACCGTAGCTCTCTGTGAGCAGGGCAGGCGGGGCCGGAGGAGTCTCCGTGATTGGGGAGGAGAGGCGGGATGAAGGTCTTGGTGAGCGGGAATGGTCCTCCAAAACGCGTCCCGAAAAGAAGCTGAGGAAGTAGGAGCATTTGTTCACCAGTAGACAGCAGACCTAAGGACACAAATAAATGTCTGGTGGGGGTTAAAAAGAAGCAGAAGCAGACTGTGGGCGTTAGTGTGGTTTCTGGGGTCCATCTGTCAGGCAGGTGGCATCTAGAGTGGAGGACCTGTAAGCATAAGGGGACAGAGGTCCCGTCGGTCCAGTGTCTGAACTCCTTCATTCCAGACCTCTGTCTGCACCTGATTCATCCTCACCCACTGAATCTGAATTTCCGCCCTCCGCTGTTCTCATCCCCTTCCTTTGCCCCCAGAACATCTCATAGACCCTCACTGTGCCACCAAACCCTCTGCTCCCTCCCTAAGAAGCTACATTCTGGATTCTTTCTTTTTTATTTTGGTTACACTGGGCCTTCATTGCTGTGTGCGGACTTTCCCTAGTGGTGGTGAGCTTCTCTGGTTGCAGAGCAAGGGTTCTAGAGCGTGCAGGCTCATAGCTGCGGCATCTGGGCTCTCTGGTTGCAGCAGGAAGGGGGTTTAGTTGCCCTACCACACGTGGGTTCTTAGTTCCTTGACCAGGGATGGAACCTGCGAGCCTTACACTGGAAGGCAGATCCTTAACCACTGGACCACCAGGGAAGTCCTTGTCCTCTCCACTTTTAATCGAAGTTTCTGCACAACAGGGCCACTTTTTTTGTTCTTGATTATATATCTCTCCTCTAATGTTTGTGACCTAGACACAGGGACTGATTTATTGGATGAATAACTGAATGAATGACTGAGCGAGTGAATGGACTTTCATCTAACATTGCCCTGTTCCTGGAGCTTAGAAATGTTGAACTCAGAGAGGTGGCCTCTCTGATGAGACTTTTTCATTCTTGACCACCCTTTTCTATGGTTACTGATTTCCTGGCCTTGATTCCAGACATAGACCATCTGCCGGGCTACACAAATCTAGCTCATGTGACACCCTGTACTGATTCTTCCCGAACTGCCTTCCCTGCCTCCTTCTGACACATGAGCCTCACATATATTTACTGTTTAATCCACCTTCTAAAATTGAGACCTCTACAACAGGGGTTGGGTCCCCATTTCCAAATCCTTGGATTGGGGCCAGGATAAGATGAGACCAGGGACAGGCTATAGGGGCTTCAACTGTATAGGTCAGCAGTCCCCAAATTTTTTGTCACCAGGGACCGGTTTTGTGGAAGACAATTTTTCCATGGATCTCGGGGGGTGCAGAGGGGGCTGATTTGGGGATGATTCAGGTGCATTGCATTGTTTTATACTTCTACTTTACTGATTGATAAGTTTTGGCCGTGCCAGGTCTTTGTTGCTGATGGACTTTTCTCCATTTGCGGCAAGCCGGGGCCACTCTCCAGTTGAGGTGAATGGGCATCTCATTTGGTGGGCTCTCTTGCTGTGCAGCACAGGCTTTAGGGCACACAGGCTTCAGCAGTTACAGCACATGGGCTCTGTATTTGTGGTTCCCTGGCGCTTCTGTGAGCACCGGCTCAACAGTTGTGGTGCATGGGCTTCGCGACGCCATGGCATGTGGGATCTTCCAGGATCAGGGATCGAACCTGCGTCTCCTGCACTGGCAGGGGGATTCCTTACCACTGAGCCAGCAGGGAAGCCCTCAAGCACCTTCCATTTCTTGTGCACTTTATTATTGTGACATCAGCTCCACCTCGGATCATCAGGCATCAGATCCCAGAAAGTGGGACCCCTGCTATAGGTGATACTTTGTTTCCGAAGATGGGTACATTAGGGTGCATTATTCTTTTTACCTTTTTGTAATTCTGAAATATTTTCATTAAAAAATTTAGAATTAAAGGCACAGTCAGCCCTCAGTATTTGTGGGAGAACTGGTGTCAAGCCCCTCTGCAGATATCAAAATCCATAGATGCTGGAGTCCCATAGTCGGCCTCCATATCCTCAGATGCAGAACTGGTCAATATGGGGGCCAACTGTACTCAGCTTTGACCTTAGTGGAAGGCCTGCAGGCGGGTCTGAAGACAGGGACAACACTGGCTGATAGACTCTTGAGGCTATCAGGAGTTCAATCACAACGGTCAGCAGAGAGGACAGAGGGGCAGAGGAGGGCTTCTGGGCTCAGAGCCAATATCTGAGACCACAGGCTGTAAGTTCACAAAAGCCTTATGCATCTACTGTGTTTACCAATGAAAAGCCTTAAAATACGCAATTCCCACCTTATTAGTTTATTTGTTGGGTTGTTGTCTGGAACTGGGAACACGTTTTCCTATAGAAACACTATTACAAATTGTGTCTCTGCCCCAAGGCCAGTCCACAAAAACTTACAGAACCCTAATGTACCTAAATATTGTACTAATAATGCTAAAGACTCTGACCATATTTATAAGGGTACTTCTACAAGAAAGTGCTTTTAGAGTTCTAGTACCAGTAACATATGCCTCAGCCCTGGGAGTCTTCAGGGCTCTTGACCTTATTCCCACAGTGCTGAATCTTATCAGAATGGCCCCATATGTGGTGGAGGGCAGAGTCGCTTTCTATTACTATAGGAATCAAACTGGAATTCCAAGTAATTCATCTCTACTGAAATAGTCCCAACCCCACCACATATCCTGCACACTGCTGTACTATGCTTAGTCGCTCAGTCATGTCCTACTTTTTGCAATCCCCAAGTTGCAGGTGGATTCTTTGCCCAGCAGAGCTACCAGGGAAGCCTCCCAAGCACAATATGGAGCCTCATATTTTACTAGTTTCCCTTGTGGCTCAGCTGGTAAAGAATCTGCCTGCAATGCGGAAGACCTGGGTTCGATCCCTGGGTTGGGAAGATCCCCTGGAGAAGGAAATGGCAACCTACTCCAATATTCTTGCCTAGAGAATTCCATGGACAGAGAAGCCTAGTGGGCTACAGACCATGGGGTTGCAAAGAGTCAGACACGACTGAGCGACTAACACATATTTGCATACCGTATCACAAGCCAACACTTAAACTCTGTCACACTGGGGACCTCACTTGCACATCTCTGGATAGACACCCCGAGTCATCATTTCATCAGAGAAGTGGTGTGAGAGATTCCTGAGGGCAGTACAGAGGAGTGCAGTCAAATAGTCTCACTTGGGGAGCTCACTTAGAGAACTGAAAACTGAAGGATCCATATGGTATTTTGAGGGTCTAAAAACAGAGCTATTATTTCTCTGTAGGCAAAACATCTTGCTTGTTGGCTATAAAAGTTGTAATTGTAGGAAACCTTTTTATTACCTCTCAAGTTCCAGCCCCACAGAGAAGAAGCAGGGATTGCCATTCAATCAAACTGGGTTTGATAAAAGGCACTAGGAAGCATTATGTCTAGGCAGGCACAAAGTGTACCTGCACCTCTGCTGGCTGCCTCGTTGTTGAACCACCTGCCTCATCGTCTGGACCACTTCAGTCTTTGTGTCAGGCTGATTATGCCTTCGAGATGGGCCCGTCCAGCTGAACATCAGCTAAGCCAGGCCTGTGGGGACTTCCCACCTGTCCTTAGATGGTGGCCATCTTGGCATCTTGCCCCACTTCCAAAAAAATCTGCAACACAGAGGCTCATCTGTGAGTCCCCTTGTGTGGCAGAGCTGGGTGAGACCTTATACATGGTCATACATTGTTAAAGAAAGTGCCTACCACAAAAAAAAAAAAAAACTCCCAGCCTCAGTGGTGGAAGACAACGTCCCATGGTGGTTCTGGCAACCAGAAGTGCTGAGGATTCAAATTCGACCCTGGAGAGCTACAGAAGCCGCTAATGGGGAGCAAGCTGGGGCACTCAAGACTAGCGCAACGGGACTGCCGGGGCTCAGGGGGGTGCCATCCCGCCTACAAAAATGAGGCCTCGTGTCGTTGAGAAGTAATGGGCTCTACTTTACCTCGGAAGGCCAAGGTGAGCGGATAAAGAGATGGCTCACATAAACATTGTCCCGGGACTTCCCTGGTGCATGGTTAAGAATCTGCCTGCCAAGGCTGGAGTGGAGTAGGAGTGACAGTCGCTTGGTTGTGTCTGACTCTTCGCAACCCCATGGACTGACGTGGGTTCAATCCTTGCTCGGGGAATGAAGGTCCCACATGCTGTGGGACAGCTAAGCCCGAGTGCCATGGTTCCTGAAGCCTGGGTGCTCTAGCCCAGCAAGAAGGAGTGACGAGCTCATGTGCTATGTGAAAGACCAGTGCAGCTAAAAAATAAACAAACAACCCCCCCAAAACAAAACAAAGCAAAAAACATTGTCCTGGGAGCAGGTTACCAGTTACCAACTTTGCACTACGCTATATATCATGGTGACATAATAATTAGAAGAGCAGTATTCAGTAGTAACCATGGCTTTTATCTCGCTTATTTATAGAAATAAATATATTTATTTACGTTAATAGAAAGATGTTTAGGATAACAGGCAAGTTGCAGTGCCATTCCTTTAAAAGGGCTGAATTAACATTCATCGTTAAATTAAAAATAACAACTGAGACAAAATGTGTCTGGAAGTGTGTCTGTTAATTAAACCAAACAGTTGGCCAAATAAAGTGAGGTCTATGTTTCAACTCAACTAGTTGACATTTTCTATTTGTTTCACAACTAGCAGGCTGGGTGGCTGGGCTTGTCTAAAACAGAGCAGGCTACTTTACCTATTGAGCCTGGTTCAAACAGGTCCCATTCATCCCACTACAAGTCTGCTGGACCTCAGTCTACAGGTAGCCTAGTCTTTAGGTTCACAGAGGGATTTTTCACATGTCAGTGGAACACAGGTTTGTGGGTTACAGTCTTCGGATTGAAACACAGATGGAGGCCTTCCGTGGTAGTCCAGTGCTTAAGAATCCACCTGCCAGTGCAGGGGTCGTGGGTTCGATCCCTGGTCCAGGAAGATTCCACATGCTGCAAGGCAACTAAGCTCATGTGCCACAGTTACTGAGCCCACGCTCTAGAACCTGCAAGTTGCAACTACTGAAGCCGGCACATCTAGAACCTGTGCTCCGCAACAAGAGAAGCCATTTCAACGACAAGCCTGCACTCCGAAATGAAGAGTAGTCCCTGCTCACCGCAACTAGAGAAAACCCGAGTGTGGCAGCGAAGACCCAGCACGGCCAATAAATAAATAAATGAAAATTATATCAATAGCCAAAACCGGCCACATTAAAAAAAGAAGAAGAAGAAGAAGAAGAAACAGCAGTGGATTCAAGGGGGTCAGACAGCTTTCTCTGGTCTAGCTGGTCTCTCTCCTGCCTGACGAAGGCCACTGCACCATGGGGAGGAACTGGGGACATTCGATGTACACGTTGTCCCTGTATTTCTGGCTCTGACTGGAAGCCTATGAGCCTACCACATCCCAGAAAACCCATTCCCTCTCCCCATGGTCATATTTCTGCCATCATTATAGCCTGTGCCTCCCATCACATCAGCTCCCAGCCAAGTCAGATCTCACCCATGATTTCAGTTTCCAGGATTCTGGATAAGCATGGGACTTCCACAAAAGTGGCTTTACTGTTTTTATTAATTCTTAAAAGTACTTATGTATTTATTTGGCTGTGCCCTGTCGTAGTTGCCGCAGGCTGGATCTTTTAGTTGAGGCACGTGAACTCTTGGTTGTGGTATGTGGGATCTAGCTCCCTAATTAGGTATTGGCCCCAGGCCTCCTACATTGGAAGCACAGAGTCTCAGTCCCTGGACCACCAGGGAAGTCCCAGGAAGGTGGTTTTTAGATACAGAAATATAAGAACTTCCTTACTGTAACGTAAGTGGGACCATTCAACAGATCCAGTGTCCTTCAGAGTTAGTCAGAGACCTTCAGTCAGCAGGTGTAACTGGCCACCTCCCTTTTGTGACAGTTTCATCAGTCTCTTTGCCTCCTTCATCCCAGTCCCAGCGTCTTTTGTAATAAATAGGGAATTGTGCCTCTGTAGAATTACCACAACTTCTACAAATCGCCTATCTGAAATCACTAACTGCTCCAACTGATCTCTGACATCCAGCACAGGTCTTTAGCAAATAAAAACTTTTAAGGAACCTGCAACTTCTCCTTGATCTGGAAGGAAAATGAAAGAAAGACTGCCTATGATTAAGTCTTAAATGCGTGGCATTGCTATGTTGCCTATGCGTTGTCTTAGTCATTCATAAACAGCAACTTGTATGACTTCCTGGAGGTCATGCTCTTTCTGCACAATCTCATGAGATACTTCCCCAATCTGACATAAGACCGCAAACCAGATTCTTTGACCATTGGCAGTAGCAGGCTAACTCCAGGCCAACTCCAAGAATTGTGTTAGAGATCCCCATGGTTGTCCATGCGGTGGCCTTGTACTTTCTACTCAGCTGGGTTCACCAAAGGTATTGAGTTATTCCTGGAATTCTCACAGGCCTCTGCCTTTCCTGGACCAAAATTAACCTTCTTAAAAGGAAGAAAAAGTTTCCTTTGGATCCAGAGTTAGATAAAGCACTCTAGCAGCTAAAGACTTACTTGTCTCCTTCCCAACTTTGATTTACCATGATCCAAACAGCTCTAGACCATTGAAACCAATGCCTTTGAAAGTGCAGTGACAACTGAGCCCAAGCCCTAGAGCCGCAAGCTGCAACTACTGAGACTGCAAGTCACAACTACCAAAGTCTGCACATGCGCCCGAGCACGTGCTCCACAACGAGAGAAGCCACCGCAATAAGCCCGCACACTGCAGCTAGAATAGCCCCACTCGCCACAGCTAGAGAAAGCCCAAGGGCAACAAAAGACCCACCGTAGACTAAATAAATAAATACATTAAAAAGAAATGCCGTGAGGGCCATATTTCCCAAATAGAAGAGAGCCATGGCTCTGGCAACAATCTATACATATGGAAGAAGCTGGCCTGGTTCATATCAACTCTCTGATTTAAGAGTGGGAATCATTTATTGTCACTGCTACCTCAGAGGTTTGAAAGCTTCAAGCTGGATACAGGTATCCAGTATCCTGTGAAAATGTGCTTGGACCACTGGAGCCTGGAGCAGCTGAGACAGATCCAAATGAACCCCCTTCTTTGAGTATTCTGATTTTACTATCTCTTTTAAACTAGGGAGTGAAACGGCCAAATGGGTTCCCTACTTCAAAGTACCAGGGAGCAGAGAAAACTTTGGAAATCCTCCTGCGGCTACAACTAACAGAAGCAATTCAGTGTCTGATGCTCATGGGACTAAGGGAGTAAGTCATAGAATAAGTCAATGAATGCCATGAAGCTCCTTCTCCAGGACCTGTGGCTGTGTTTCACAAGAGGAGAGCCCTGCCACAAGTACTTTGCTTTACTATCAGGTCAGATGGTAAAGAATCTGCCTGCAGTGCGGGAGGCCTGGGTTCAGTCTTTCGGTGGGGAAGATCCCCTGGAGAGGGACTAGCAGTCCACTTCAGTATTCTTGCCTGGAGAATTCCATGGACATAGGAACCTGGTGGGTTACAGTCCATGGGGTTGCACAGAATCGGACATGACTGACAGAATAACACACACAACCACACAAGGTGCACTGATTCTCACCTTACATCACTTCTCAAAAGGAAGTCCTGCTAATTTCAAGTGTTAAATATAAGATAAAATCTTTTTTTTTTCCATTTATTTTTATTAGTTGGAGGCTAATTACTTTACATCATTACAGTAGTTTTTGTCATACATTGAAATGAATTAGCCATGGATTTACATGTATTCCCCATCCCAGTCCCCCCTCCCACCTCCCTCTCCACCCGATCCCTCTGGGTCTTCCCAGTCCACCAGGCCCGAGCACTTGTCTCATGCACCCAACCTGGGCTGGTGATCTGTTTCACCCTAAATAATATACATGTTTCAATGCTGTTCTCTTGAAACATCCCACCCTCGCCTTCTCCCAGAGTCCACAAGTCTGTTCTATACATCTGAGTCTCTTTTTCTGTTTTGCAAAATCTTAAAATACTAAATGAAAATACAATAAGGTGAAAAGATGAGAATATTCACCTCATCTCTTAGATAAGGAAAAACTTTACAATCATTAAGTCAATAGATGAAATGCCAAATTAACAAATGAATTCAATTACATAAAAGAAATAAAGCAAGGTATCACAATAAAAATAAATGCCATTTGTTAATAGAACAAAAGCTTAACATACTTTGAAGTATTTGTTTTTTACAATTTTTATTTATTTATATTTTTTAAATACAGATTTTGCTCCTACAGTTAAAATTTGTTGCCTTTATGTTTTGCAATTACTTTATGCCAACTTTTTTGCTGCATGGAATGTGGAATCCTAGTTTCCCAACCAAAGATAGAACCTGCACCCACTGCATTGGAAGCACAGATTCCTAACCACTGGACCACCAGGGGGGTCTCTTAAAATCTTTATTATGTTTTATTTAAATAAATGCATAAGAAGAACACTGCGATCCAAATATTTTTTGTTTCTCTTTTCCTTTTCAGTTGCATCATGTGGCTTGTGGTATCTTAGTTCCCCATTCAGGGATCAAGTCCAAGCCCCCTGCTGTGGAACTGGACTGCCAGGGAAGTCCTTCCAAATTTAGAAGAATAAATATAAGACATAAAAGAGAATTCATGACAGATGTAATATTGATTCAAGTGACTAAAAATATTTTAAAATTTACAGTTCTATCAGTATTGTTTATCAAAGACCATATTATTAATACTTAAGTAAATAACACTCAGTGCTGGTGAGAATGTAGAGATAATGTAGATTTGGCCAAAATGTCTGTAAAACAGACTTAAAGAGACTTAAAATACTCAGACTCTTTGAACCCATAACTCTATTTTCCAGAATAGCTTCTCAGGAAATAATCAGAAATGTGAACACAGTTTTATGCACAAAAGATATCCATCATAGCATAATTTATAATTGAAAACAATCTAAATATTCAGTAAGAGTGAAAGTGTGTAAAAGTAATTTATGGTACATCCACATGAAATTCATGGTTCCCATATGCAGTCATTAAGAATAATTTTGTTACACAGAAAGACTTGTAAACTGATGGTAGGTGTAAAAGGCAGAATATCAAAATGAATATACTCATAAAGTATATATTTAAGATAAGACTAAAAGACCAACTAAAATTGAGGGAGTACAAATTACTTTTGTTTTACTTATACTTTCTATCTTTCTCATATTTTTGAAGCCCAGTAAATGTTGTCTTTTAAATTGCCTCTGGACTTCTGACTGGCAGCACTTTTTTTTTCTAGCTGTATCCTGAAATGAATTTTCTCATGGAGCACAAAGTTGCTTCAGTCGTGTCCGACTCTTTGCGATCCTATGGACTGTAGCTTGCCAGGCTCCTCTGTCCACAGATTCTCGTCCAGAATACGGGAGTGGGTTCCCATGCCCTCCTCCAGGGGGTCTTCTTGACTCAGGGATTGAACTCATGTCTCTTACCACTGCTGCACTGGCACATGAGTTCTTTACCACTAGTGCCACCTGGGAAGCCCATATATTAGATAATTATATCTTAAATAACTTTGTGTTTTAATATTTATAATCTTGGAGCATGATTGAACTAATTAGCAGCGTTTATTAAGACTGAAATAATCATTCTGACAGTTTACCCTGAACTGGTTTGAGAGTTTCCGCAGACCCCACTCAGACAGCAGCCTCAATGCTCCTGCCCTCCTCTGACTTTGCCTTAGGTCCTATCTTCAGGCTCCATCTTGGTCTTGATCTTGGTCTTTGCCTTCTGTGAAGGCGCTTAAACTCAAATCTGACTCTTAATCTCTCACAATCCTCTTGTCTTGATGTTTCAACAGTTCCCTGGGTTTCCAGCCTGCTCTCTTTGAGACTTGGTTGTGTGAGCCTTCAACTCAGTCCAAGCTCGTGCAGAGATTTCCTGAGGCTCTGGGTTTTCCCTGCCCAGGTTTCCAGAGTCTCCAGCTGGCATGGTGCCCCCAGTAAGGCAGTAAGGCACCCACTTCTTTATTGGCCCTCTTTCCTTCTCTCGGTTCATTCTCCAAGAACAGTCTCCGAGGTCAGCCAAATTGCTTGGGCCCGCTCCCTCTCCTGACGATCTGGCACCCTCCGGTGGTCATGGATGACTGTGCCTTGGCTGGCAGTGAGTTTCAGAGCGAGGTCCTACTTGAGAATCCCCGGGCCTGTTAGGGCCCCCCAGTGACAGTTAAAAAAAGCTGCTTTTAGAATCTACTGTCAGATCTTGGCAAACCTTACTTCTGACTGGTCCCTTGCAATTCAACCTCCTCCAACTTGCTGATGGAGAAATTTACCAAAGAAATTTACCAAATTTGCCTTTCTTTTTCCTGTAAATGTATTTGTATCAGATGCTAAGATCTACCTTCTCAAAGGAAAAGCCTTTTCTGGTTTTGCATTTGGCAGGGAAGTAATAATAAGAACTAAGTTAATTGACTGCCAGATGCTGAGCTAAATGCCTTACATACATTATCAGACATAATCTTCACAACAATGCTGGGAGATGGGTACCTATTTTTAATCTCCATTTCACAGAGGAGGAAACAGAGGCTTAGGGAGGTTATGCAGAAGTCAAGATTAAGCTTAAAGGTCAAGATCTCCCTGCTAGGGACTTCCCTGTTGGAAAAATCCACCTGTCAATGAGGGGAAGATGGGTTCAGTCCCTAGCCCAGGAACTAAGATCCCACATGCCGTGGAGCAACTAGGCCTGTGAGCCACAGCTACCAAGCCCAGGCTCTAGAGCCCACGAGCCAACGCCGCTGAGCCCGTGTACGGAGGCTGTGCTCTGCAACAAGAGGCGCCCCTGCAGTGAGAAGTCTGAGCACCACAACTAGAGAGGAGCCCCTGCTCACGGCACCTGGAGAAAGCCCATGTGCTGCAACAGAGACCCAGCACAGCCCAAAATAAACAAATAACCTTTAAAAAACCATAAAAGTTAAAAAAAAAAAAAAAACCAACACTCCCTGCTAGTTGATGGCTAAGTTTGGATTCAAAACGATCACACCCGACTTGGGGCCCGTGCTCCTTAACCACTAACCCATATAGCTCTGTACGCAACTGGGATGCTCAGAGATATGTTTTCTCTCACGTAGAGGACCTTAGTCTGCAGCAAGGAGAAAGAATTTTAAAAAGGCAAGAGGCAGAGGTAAGAAGCAGAGCTAGAGTTCCAACAGGGCTTGAGTCCTCGGTGCCTGTCGTCCCTGAGGCTCAGGAGTACCCTTGTTCTTCTCCAGACTTGGGTTGTTTCACCAGATACTTCAGTTCTTCCCATAAAAATCCCCCCTTTTCAGCCAGTTTGATGTGGCTTTTTGCCACTTGCAATGCAGGAGTCCTATTTAAACGGGAAACAAGGAGAGTACTTTTGAAGATCGTCTAGGTATTAACACCCAGGATAGCATTAAACAGAACAGTGATGTCTGATCCACACTGGGTTGGTTTGGTTACAAGAAACAGAGATTGAGTCAAGTTACTAGAGATAAATTAGTCATCACTAAGACACAGGTCGAAAGGAGGGATTATAGAAGCTCTAATACTTGGGTCACCTGATGCGAAGAGCTGACTCACTGGAAAAGACCCTGATGCTGGGGAAGATAGAGGGCAGGAGGATAAGGGGGTAATAGAAGAGGAGATGGTTGGATGGCATCACCAACTCAATGGACATGAGTTTCAGCAAACTCTGGGAAATAGTGAAGAACAGGGAAGTCGGGCGTGCTGCAGTTCATAGGGTTGGAAAGAGTGAAATACAACTTAGCAACTGAATAACAATAGAAAAAACATATATATGTACTAAAATTTAAGCAAATTGAACCACGAGGCCTCAGAAAGAGGCCTGTATGGTGGAAGTGTAGCATAACTACAGTAAGCAACGGACACTCCGTCATCTCTCAGGGCTCCCTGACCTCTCAGAGAATCCGCACCAGTCTCTCTGGACCAGCCTTCTTCACTGACTCATCTTGTACCTGTCTACAAAAGTGGCCACTCGAGGCTCCGTACTCTGATGGCCTTCCAGTTCCAGGATATACCAAACTGCAGCTCTCCTTTGTGTCTCTTATTGTAGGTTCCTGAGAGAGAGGATTTCACTCTTCTCTCCTTTTAAACCAAAGTACATGAGGCATATGTCACTGGATATAGCTTATGGTCAGGTGTCCAAGTAGCCATGGTCACGGCCATGTGGTCCACTGACCACTCAGTAAGGGCAGTGGGTAGGTGTGTTATTAGAAACTGATCTGAGAAGGCCAGTAATAATTGGCATCTCTAATTAAGCCCACTTACATATAATTTGAACTCTTGCCAATAAGAAAAATTAAACATGTTGCAAACATGGGCAACCCATTTCCATTAATTATCTCAAGCTGGCAAGAGAGTTCACCTTCTGGTGCTTTTAGGCTTGTGTGCCATCCTCTACCTCGGACTGCACCTTCTTCAAGTTCCCAGTCTGCCCGCACCTACCCTAAACACTCTGCTGTGAGCGAGACTACTCCATTCACTTGGGAGTCCATTAATTTTTTTCCCCCTTAACCACACTAAAGACTTTGCTTAGTAAAGCATTTTGAAGATTTAGAAAGTGACTGCTCAGTCTGCTTAGGATTTATATCCCAAACAGATGTGCCAAGAAGTCATAGGAATCAAACTGCTGTTCTGTGAGTAGAATAATATATTAACTTGCCTCTTAGTAGTGTCGATTACACAGCTGTACAAATTGCAATGGAGTCTTCATAGCTTAAGTTGCTTTTATCAAAAATACATCACTTCTTCAGGCTGGAAGTTTTAACATTGCAGGCATCTCGATGGGCATACATCCTTGCAAAACACTTCTCATTAAGTGAGAGGAAAACAGTCCAGAAAATTGAGATATGGCAGTGCTTAACTTACCTTGAGGAATTATCTGCTCTCTTTTTGAACTGGATCATTTCATGATGAAAGTAAGGAGCTCCTAAATAACAGTACCATCATCTTATACTTCGAGTTTTTCTGAGTCTTAATGTCCTCAACTCTTATGTCAGGATATTAGCATCTATTTTATTGGGTTGCTCTAAGGAGCCAATGAGAGTTTTATAAAGAGCTTAGCAAATTGCTAAACATAGAAGTGCTCAATAAATGGTAGCGACTATTATTAACATTGTATTTTGTTTCTTACTTCATTATTTTTCAAGGTTTTTGTTTGTTTGTTTCTCAGCACAGATTCTCATTTTCCCCTTACCACTTGTGGGAAGATATGGTGGCAAGTGGCTTCCCTGGTGGCTCAGATGGTAGAAAATCTGCCTGCGATGCAGAAGACCTGGGTTGATCCCTGGGTCGGGAAGATCCCCTGGAGAAGGGAACAGTAACACACTCCAGTATTCTTGCCTGTTGAATTTCATGGGCAAAGGACCCCGGTGGGCCTCAGTCCTTGGGCTTGCAAAGAGTCGGACACGACTGAGTGACCAACACACCATGCGCTGGTAAATACTAATCCCATTCCTGGGGCTTCCGAGGTGGCACTAGCGGTAAGGAACCCGTCTACCAATGCAGGAGACCCAAGAGACACGGGTGCGATCCCTAGGTCAGGAAGATGCCCTGGAGGAGGAAATGGCAACCCATTCCAGTATTCTTGCCTAGGAAATCCCGAGGACTGAGGAGCCTGGCGGGCTACAGTCCACGGGATCGCAGTGAGCTGGACACAACTGAGTACACACATACAGTAGTTAGTATGTCCCGGTTTGATAGTACAACAAACGGAAACAGAGAGGTTAAATAATGCATCCAGGATAAGTGATTTTTCTCAACACAGACAATAAGTCACATGTGTGCTTTCTTCCTTTGTTTTTATTGTTGGCTGCACTGGGTCTTCGCTGCTGCTCATGGACTTTCTCCAGTGGTGGCGGGTGGGGGCTACTCTCCAATTGCGGTGCACAGGCTTCTCATTGTGATGGTGTCTCTTGTTGCACAGCCCGGGGTCTAGAGCACTCGGGCTCAGTAGTTGTGGTTCATAGGCTTATTTGCCCCATGGCATACGGACTCTTCCTGGACCAGGGACTGAACCCGTGTCCCCTGCGTTGGTAAGGCAAATTCTTAACCGCTGGATCACCAAGGAAGTCTTTCAACTGAGTATTCCTTCTGCACAGAACTTAAGTTCTGTGACAGGGACTTTAGTGAAAGGAGGGGCTTAATATTATACTAATGGGAGAATCCTCCACATCTTTCATCCAAGAATTGTTACTCAGCTCGAAATGTTGTATATAGACATCTATTTCTGGCAACCGGGAAAGCTAAGTAAGCTGAAGGGCCATTAGCTATGAGAGAATTAAACCTGATTTGAATCAAAACTAGAAAGCACTTGAAAGTAGGTTTTTCTGGGGTTCATGAAAGAGGTCAAAGAGGGAAAAACAAAAGTGAACTCAAATAAGAACAGGAGGTGATAAGCGAACCTAAGAGCCAGAGCTGCCACGGTCAAATGCCGACAGCAGCCCAGGACGAGGAGACGACGCGTGAGGGCGCACTGCGAGGTGTCGGAATTACACCTGAGATTCCTCCTTTGAGCCTGGTTCTGCAAGAGGAGCTTCAGAGATCCCTGATCAACTGCTTCCCACACCACCCCCTCAGAATCAAATGCAAGTACTCTCTGGTGGAAATTCCCTCCCAATTTGGGTCCTTGGGTGTCTGTAAATTAAGTTCAATAAAATATGAGTTGTCAAAAAAAATCACCAATGCATAAACCACCATGAGTTAGGATCAAAAGAAAACAACAAAAAATAAATTGATAAGAACTGAAGAGCTGGAACTGGAATTGTCATTTACAAATAATGTTTATGAGCCATTTAAAGAAATCAAATATGGAATTAAACAGATTAAGAGACAAGAGACTATTAAAATGACCAGAATGATTAATTAAAAAACAGAACTTTTTGGCCAATAGGAGAAATTAACAACTCTGAATGTGTTAAAAACAGAACAAAAACAGCTAAATACAGTATTAATAACCTGGAAACCATATCTGAGTAAACTACTTAGAATACAGTACAGAGATCATAGGAGACAGAAAATATGAGAGGACTTAAAAGAGAGGATAGAACAAGATTCAATGTATGTCTAATCAAAGTTCTAGAAGAAAAGAACAGAGAGACTAGGAGAAAGGCAATATTGAAAAAGATAATGGCCGAAAACTTTTCTGAACTGATTAAAGACAAATCTGTAGATAAAGCACAGCATAGATCAAGCATGATAAATAAAGATAAATCCGGGACTTCCCTGGTGGTCCAGTGGTTAAGAATCCACCTTTCAAATCAGAGGACGCAGGTTTGAACCCTGGTCAGGGAACTAAGATTCCACATGCCCTGGGGCAACCAAGCCCACACATGGCACCTACTGAGCCACTGAGCCCTTGCAAGGGAAGACCCCCGTGATGCAGCTAAGACCAACACAACCAAATAAACCAATAAATATTTCTAAAAATAAAGCTTTAGAAAAAAATAAAGAGAAATCCACACCTAGACATACTGGGATAATGAATTGGTGTGACACTGATAGTGAAGACCTTAAAAATACCAGAGGAAAAGAAGCCAGGGCTCCTACAAGGAGAAAACAGTAAACTATTAGAAGACTTTGTTTTTAGAAGGAGGTAAAACAATAATTTATTGGTTCTCACAACAACCCTGCATAGTAGTTACTATTATTGTTTATATTTTAAGGTAATAAAACTCTGGCTCAGGGAGAAAGCCCAAGGTCACTCAGATACATAGCAACAAGGATGTAGCTTAGAAACACAAGAATGAGTGGAAAAAGTAGGTCATAAAGCCCTGCTTCAGCCATATGCAACAGCATATGAATCTTAGAACATAATCTTAGGATGAATCAGAAACATAACACTGGGTAAAAAAAGCAGGTGGCAGAAAGCTATATACAGAATATCACTTTTATAAGGTTCACAAAGAAAGCTAAGTAATACAGTGCTTAGGAATACATATACATGATTAAAAGCAAGCGAGTAATTGCTATAGTCTGAATGTTTCTGCCCACCTCCCAAACCCTATGTTAAAACCCAATGCCTAATATAATGGTGTCATGAGGCGGGGTCTTTGGAAGGTGACTAGATCATGAGAGGGGCCATCCAGGTGGCCCTAGTGGTAAAGAACCCACTTGCCAGTGCAGGACACATAAGAGAGACGTGTTCGATCCCTGGGTTGGGAGGATTCCCTGGAGGAGGAACTGGCAACGCACTCCAGTATTCGTGCCTGGAGAATCCCCATGGACAGAGGAGCCTGGCAGCTTAACTTATTGCAGAGTACATCATGAGAAATGTTGGGCTGGATGAAGCTCAAGTGGGGATAAAGATTGCCAGAAGAAATATCAATAACCTCAGATATGCAGATGACACCACCCTATGACAGACAGTGAAGAGGAACTAAAGAGCCTCTTGATGAAGGTGAAAGAGGAGAGTGAAAAACCTGGCTTGAGCACTGTTTATAATAGCCAGGACATGGAAGCAACCCAGATGCCCATCAGCAGACGAATGGATGAGGAAGCTGTGGTACATATACACCATGGAATATTACTCAGCCATTAAAAAGAATTCATTTGAATCAGCTCTAATGAGATGGATGAAACTGGAGCCCATTATACAGAGCGAAGTAAGCCAGAAAGATAAAGACCATTACAGTATACTAACACATATATATGGACTTTAGAAAGAGGGTAACGATAACCCTATATGCAAAACAGAAAAAGAGACTCAGATGTATAGAACAGACTTGTGGACTCTGGGAGAAGGCGAGGGTGGGATGTTTCAAGAGAACAGCACTGAAACATGTATATTATCTAGGGTGAAACAGATCACCAGCCCAGGTTGGGTACATAAGACAAGTGCTCGGGCCTGGTGCACTGGGAAGACCCAGAGGGATCGGGTGGAGAGGGAAGTGGGAGGGGGGACCGGGATGGGGAATACATGTAAATCCATGGCTAATTCATTTCAATGTATAACAAAAACTACTGTAATGATGTAAAGTAATTAGCCTCCAACTAATAAAAATAAATGGAAAAAAAAAAAAAAAGAAAAACCTGGCTTGAAACTCAACATTCAAAAAAAAGAAGATCATGGCATCTAGTCCCATCAATTCATGGCAAATATATGGGGGGAACATGAAAACAGTGACAGACTTCATATTCTTGGGCTCCAAAATCACTGAAGACAGTGACTGCAGCCATGAAATTAAAAGATGCTTGCTCCTTGGAAGAAAAGCTATGACAAACCTAGACATTCTATTAAAAAGCAAAGACATCACTATGCCGACAAAGGTCCATATGGTCGAAGCTATGGTTTTTCCAGTAGTCATGTATGGATGTGAAAGTTGGACTATAAAGAAGGCTGAGCACCAAAGAATTGATGCTTTCTAACTATGGTGCAGAAGACTCTTGAGAGTCCCTTGGACTGCAAGGAGATCAAACCAGTCAATCCTAAAGGAAATCAACCCTGAATATTCATTGGAAGGACTGATGCTGAAGCTCCAATACTTTGGAGCAATACCTGATGCAAGGAGCTGATTCATTGGAAAAGACACTGATGCTGGGAAAGATTGAGGGCAGGAGGAGAAGGGGACAACAGAGGATGAGACAGTTGGATGGCCATGAGTCATCGACTCAATGATCGTGAGTTTGAGCAAATTCCAGGAGACAGTGAAGGACAAGGAAGCCTGGCAATCTGCAGTCCATGGGGTTGCAAAGAATTGGACACAACTGAGCAACTAAGCGACAACAAAAGAAGCCTGACAGAGCTCCCTAGCCTCTTCCACCATGTGAGGTTACTGTAAAGAGATGGTTGATTACGAACTGGGAATTAGGCTTTCACCAGACATGGAAGCTAACCATGTGGGCCCCCTGATTTTTTGACATCCAGCTTCCATTACCATGAGAAAAAATTTCTGTTGCTTTCAAGTCATCTTGTCTATGGTATTTTGTTATAGCAGCCTGAACAGACCAAGACAGGAAAATACAGAGCACTTAGGAGGTAGAGCAGAAGAACAGGATAGGCAGAAGCACGTGGTGCAAAGGCAAAGGCAACGTTCTGGTTCTTACACGGGGTGGTCGGTAACAGGCGCTCATCATCATAGTTAGACATGTTACTTCTACTCTTTGGTATGCACCAAATGTCACATGATATTAAAAATATCAATAAAATAAAATAAATTGCCAAAGGACTAATTTTTAACTGGATTTTTACAATGTATATTTAAAAGCCACTGGTTAATCCTTCTGACTGATGGTTGAGAAATATAATTAGCCTCTAGAGTTTAACTGCCAAATTTTTGTAGTGAATCTCAAAAAGGCTTCCTACATAATTAGTGGAAGACAATGATGGAAGTCATTCCTGGCATGGAATTTTAAATTCCTGGTCTTGTGTGTTCTCTCCAAATGGAGCAGTCTCTTTACACAGCTCTAGTAAGAGGTGTTTTATTCACATTATTTATGTGGGTATCTTTAACTTTGTATTCCAGATAGTAAGGAAAGATTTCTACATGGGAAAAATATGTTTTTAAGATAACTGTATCATAAGAAGCTAGTTTCATTTTGGGTTTGATGTCATGGAATTAAGTCAATAACAAATGAAAAACTTTTTTATGGTAGTCGGATTGCAAATTGACTTTCTCAGATCAAAATTTTTATGAATCGGTTTGCTCAATTTTAAAGTAAATAAATGCACCTGGGTTTCTATTGCAGCAAGAAAGATTTACTCAACAAACTCGATATAGATGTATTTGTATGGGACTAAATTTACGTATTAATCAAGTTCTAATTGCTTTTTTTAGCCAACTTTATGCAAATATGTTTGCTGCTATTTAAACATTTTTCAGAATGTTTGGAAAGTGCCCAAGCCAAAAACACTAATTAACAATAAGAAAGCCAAATCAAAATTGTTTGATATTTTCATACTATATCTTAAGAGAAAGAACTCTTTGAAATGATTCATGATATTGTTTTATTTTCCAGCCCTTATATAAATTCAAAATCACTAGATTAACTTTAAAATTATTTCTCCTATTCTCTATATTTCCTACATATCTTAATAATTTATGATTATCATTAAAGTATCTTTGAGTTGTCACTAACATTGTTTTACTTGTTTGTATAGGTATGTGTGTTTAATGCAACAATAAAGAACTGTACTGTCTTTCCCTAATCAAAGTCCATAAACTTGATCTACCTTTAAGAATTGCACCAAAAAAATCTTAACATCTCACAGTCTCTCAGTACAGGAAAGGCTCTAGTACACATAATACATGCAATTTTTTTCCATGAAAAATGAAGATTAATTTGCTTTAATATAGGTAAGCCAGCTTAGTGGTTTAATAGGTTTAATGTGTTATGAATTGGAAGGATAATTTAAAAGATTTCTGTATAATTTTTCACTCATTTGATTAGGAATACAATATGAAATTAATACTATAATTTCCTGAAAAAGTAAAAAGGATTTCCCCCATAAGTAATTAAGATAAGCTCTTAAAATGCATCCCTATTGACTCTGTATTTACTAACATGCCAGGTCTCAAGCACTCCTTATACTTTTTTAAAAGCTTTTAAAAGTGATATTCATTGGTTTAAATGTTTGTGAGGACTTCCCTGGTGGTCCAGTGCTTAAGAATCTGCCTGCCAAGGCAGGGAACACGTGTTCGAACCCTGGTCCAGGAAGAAGCCATGTATAGTGGGACAACTTCACCTGTGCACCACAACTGCTGAAGCCTGCACACCCACGTCCTCTGCTCCACAAGAGAGTCCCACCCAGGGAAGCCAGAGAACAATCCTCACACAGAGCTCAAAGCCCTAAATGAAGACCCAGTGCAGTCAAGAATAAATAGATCAATAAACAATATAAATTTATTTTTTTAAATGTTTGTGAACATAAAGTAGACTTTGACACTTGCAAGGCATCTGTCCAGAGGCCTTTATGATTCCCCAAATTTAAAACAATCAAACAACAACAAAAGTAAAACTCTACAGCGTAAAATTTGGTCTATGAAGAGAAAAATCAAATTGTGCAGGGAGCAGATTACAAGAGAGCCAGAATCTCACCAATTCCCCTGTGTCCAATGCCACTTGCTTCCTGAAACCTGGCTGTCTTCCAGCTTGAGATGACCTTTAACAAATATAATAAATTCCCTCTTCAGCATCAAGCTACTTTAAGTTGGTTTCAGTTACCTTCATCAAGAGTGCTAATACACATATTTATGCTTCTCCATCTACCTACCTGGTCTTTCCAGGTGGCTCAGTGGTAAAGAATCTGCCTGCAATGCAGGAGATGAGGAGATGAGGTTTCGATCTCTGGGTCAGGAAGATCCCCTGGAGAATAAAATGGCAACCCACTTCAGTACCCTCAAGGATAGAGGAGCCTGGCAAACTACAATCCATGGGATCAAAAAAAGAGTCCGATACGAGAGAGACTAAACAACAACAACAAAATCTATCTAATCCTTCTGGTAAGTTACTGATGTCATGAAGTTAAGAAACTTTATGTTAAAAAATGGTACCTGAACCAGCCGAATTCTGGCTGACTTTTGAAAACAAGATTTTGGGGCTCAATAAGCATACCAAGTAAAGAGCATCCATTACTGAAGGCGGCCCCTTCTTATCTGGGTGGTCCACAGGTTACACTGTGCAACTAGATTTAGAAGGTAAATTAAAAGAGTAAAAGGATTTCAGTACACCAGTTCTCTGCAAGATAGGTTATAACTCTTTCTTTGAAGTCTAATACTGAAACCAGATGCTTAGCATTATGACTTCCTTCTCTCAACAGCAAGATAAGAAGAAAAACATACATAAGTCAGTTAGTGTTATCAGGAAGTGATTATTAGTTTTGCTGAAAACATAATGCCTTTGGGGCTTTGAGTGAAAGTACTAATTTAAACCACTCATAGAATGAATAAATATTCAAAAAGAGTAGTACATAAACTTTGCTTGCCTCAGGCTAATATAAATACTTATGACTCCATCATGTGTTCTTTAAAATTGTCCTCTTTCATCTGAAAAGTGATTCTTTCACCTGGATACCCTTTGGGAATCAAATTTAGATACAAAACAGTGACAGCTTGGATCTTGCCCTCTGTGTAATAAATCAATTGATGCAACTCCTTTCCATTAAGAACTGCTCCCTAATAGCCAAGTGGGCATGCTTTTAGTTAACCTGATGTGCAAGAGTTCAGTCGTGTTGTAAATCTATGGATTACAGTCTTGCCATATCTAATTCTATGTTTTGAAAGAGTCTTTTAAAGAGTGTACATTTTGTAGCTATTAATAACATTCTAGTAACATCAGGATTGAAATCACATATAATGTTTCAAAATACCCTGTAAGTTCCTTGGAACAGAGACTATGTCTTTCCTATTTTTTACTCCCAGCATCTGCATGCTGGGGTGATTGGAGAGTTGTTTAGTCATTTGTAGAGTTGGATTAGTAGCAATAAATGGAGAGCTGAGCCAGAAGAGAAAAGATGAAACTTGGCAAGAATGTGGTACAGACTTAGCAAATGGGTAAAGACCTAGGCTAAAGAAAACATGGAAAAGAAATGAAAGCAAGTATGAAACAAAATTTTGCTCATCCTGAAATACAGTTATATCTAGGATTCAGAAATGGCACTTTTCCTAAACCCCGTTCTTTTGGGTTTCAGGATTTGATTGGATTAATCAGTGAATCAAAAGAGTGGGGAGATAGAAGAGGAGGCATTGCCATTAATTAAAGATCCATCATTCAGCTGTTTGTGGTGAAATGAGTATGTGTGTATGTATCTCAACCACAAATTCAGGTGTGCAGAGAATATAAATCTCTTTTCCTCAAATACTTAGGTTCTACTGAAAGTTTCCATTTCATTAGGTGTATCAATCAGGATATACTAAGAAGACAGAAACCACTGTAGGTGTTTCAGGTAGGAGGAGATTTAATATGGGGAATAGAAGGCTTATAACTCTTTGGAAAGGGTTGGGGGAACAAAGTTCAGGGAAAAACCACCAATAATCTGAGGAAATAAGGAAATCTCAAAAGTTATCTCAGCTGCCTGCATAGCCAAGGAAGACAGAATTCAGGTAGACACCCAGAGGCCACTATAAAACTTCATTTAGCTATCTCTTGAGATCCATGTGCCTTTAACAAAATTTTTAAAAATCTTTATTGAATTGGCTACAGTATTACTTTCATTTTCTGATTTGGATTTTGGGCCACGAGGATATGGGATCTTAGGTCCCCAAACAGGGACTGAATACACACCCCCTGCATTGGAAGGCCAAATCTTAACCACTGGATCACCAGGGAAGTCCCAAGGCCCACATGCCTTTGATGTTGGAGGAAACAAGAATGGCTTCTGCTTCCCTTCTACCTTCCAAATCTCCCTGGACAAGGCTGTTAACAGAGGAGTTTGGTTAAAGTTGTTGCTGGGCTTCTTTCTCCTATAATAAATGGTACTGGGGAAACTAGATAATCACATGGAGAAGAATTTAAAATTGGATCCTCAGAAGTTCCACTTGATCCTGGAGAATGATGCTTTTAATGTACTGTTCAATTTGCTTTGCCAAGTATTTTGTTGAGGATATTTTCATCTATGTTCACCAGAGATTTTGGCCTATAATTTTCTTTTTCACTTAGAAAAGTGCCCTTATCTGGCTTTGGTATAAGGGTGATGCTGGCCTCATCAAGTGAGTTTTCAATTTTGGGGAAGAGTTTGAGAAGAATTGGTATTAATTCTTTTTTAAATGGCTGGTGAATTTCACCTGTGAAGCCATCTGGTTCCAGGCTTTCCTTAGAGATTTTTGATTACCACGTCAATCTCCTTACTCATTAAAGATCTGTTCAGATTTTCTAAACTGACTCAATCTTGGCAGTTTTATGTTTCTAGGAATTTATCCACTTCTTCTAAGTTGTCCAATTTGTCAACATGCAATTGTTGGTAGGGTCCCATGATCCTTTTTATTTCTGTGGTATCAATTCAAAGTTCCCCCTTTCATTTATAATTTTATCTATTTGATTCCTCTTTTTTATCTTGGTTAGGCTGGCTAGCCAAGATTTGTCAATTTTGTTTATCTTTTCAAAAACCAACTCAGTTTCATAGATCTTTTCTATTGTCCTTATAGTCTCTATTTCATGTCAGTTCAGTTCAGTTGCTCGGTCGTGTCCGACTCCTTGCAACCCCATGAACCGCAGCACGCCAGGCCTTCCTGCCCATCACCAGCTCCCAGAGTCCACCCAAACCCACGTCCATCGAGTCAGTGATGCCATCCACCCATCTCATCCTCTGTCGTTCCCTTCTGCCCTCAATCTTTCCCAGCATCAGGGTCTTTTCCAATGAGTCAGATCTTGGCATCAGGTGGCCAAAGTATTGGAGTTTCAGCTTCAACATCAGTCCTTCCAATGAACACCGAGGACTGATCTCCTTTATAGGATGGACTGGTTGGATCCCCCTGAAGTCCAAGGGACTCTCAAGAGTCTTCTCCAACACCACAGTTCAAAAGCATCAATTCTTTAGTGCTCAGCTTTCTTTACAGTCCAACTCTCACATCCATACATGACCACTGGAAAAACCATAGCTTTGACTAGGTGGACTTTTGTTGGCAAAGTAATGTCTCTGCTTTTTAATATGCTGTCTAGGTTGGTCATAACTATCTATTTCATTTATATTTACTCTGATCTTTATTTTTCCCCCTCCTTCTGCTAATTTTGAGATTAGCTTGTTCTTTTTCTGGTTTACTGAGGGATAAAGTAGGTTGTTTATTTGAGATGTTTTTTAAAAGGTGTAGGCCCTTATTGCTATGAACTCCCCTCTTAGAATGCTGTATCTCATAAGTTTTGATATATTGTGTTTTCATTTTTGTTTGTCTCAATATTTATTTCCCTCATTATTTCTTCTTTGGCCCATTGGTTGTTCAGGAGTATGTTGTTTAATTTCCACATACTTGTGAATTTTCCTGTTACTGATTTCTAGTTTTATACCATAATAGCGTGATTACAGATAATATACTTAATATGATTTCAGTCTTCTTAAACTTATTAAGACTGTTTTTTGGCCCAATATATGATGGAAAATGTTTCATGTGCACTTGAGAAGAATGGCATCACTGACTCGACGGACATGAGTTTGAGCAAGCTCTGGGAGTTGGTGATGGACAGGGAAGCCTGACGGGCTACAGTCCATGGGGTCACAGAGTCGGACACGACTGAGGGACTGAACTGAACTGAACTGAGAAGAATGCATTTTCTGCTGCACCTTAGAGGAAATTATTCCTCAGGAAGGGTTTCAAAGATACAAAGCAAGAGAATCTTGTAAATCCACCAAGTTTATTATAAAGGAGCCACTGTTGTAATCATCATCCTTTCTTTTCTCCCCCTTTCTTTTCACCCATGTCTCTCTCTAATTTGCTCCACCTTCTGCAGCTGTGTCTGCAGTTACTCCGTCTGGGTTGAAAGGTCAAAGAACAGAGTGTCCCTAAGTCTCTTTGTGATGACGGCAGCAGATGCAGAAGGCTAAGTCGAGGTATGGCAGAAATAGGAGAAAAGTAGAAACTCTAGACTGAGGGAAAGAGCATGTATTTTCCTTGCTCTCATATCAGAGACTATTCCACAGAATGGATTCTCCATTATAAGGTCCTGGGTGCCCACCTATGCTCTGTAGGACAAGAGAATTTTGCCAAGCCTCTTAGCCCCACCTTCTTCACAGCTCCCCTGTGTCTCTTAGAGCTATCTTCCCATTGCCAAGAACTCTATTCTTCTTACTTTTAAGAGGAAGCCCTATCCCCCTAGGGCTCCCCTGGTGGTCCAGCAGATAAGACTCCACCCTTCCAATGCAGGGGGTGCAGCTTAGATTCCTGGTCAGGGAACTAAGATCCCAAACGCTGCAACTAACAGTTCACATGTTGCAGCCAAGACCTGGCAGAGCCAAATAAATAAATTTTTAAATTAAAAAAAAAAAGAGATCCCACATGCCAAAAAACAGTAATGACAACTTGCAAAATGGATTTTGTCTGCTTTCTCTAAAAACAAACAAAACCCTATTCTTCTTGCTCAGCCTTCAAGATTCAACTCGAGACATGTCTCCTCAAATCTCTACAGTCCCCTCTCCCTTCCTTACTTCCCTTTGTCATCCTTTCAGTTACCCCCCTCCTCTGACCTTCTCGAACACATCATTTACTCCTCTTTTATAGTGTTGATCACCTTGAACTTTGTGGCATACTTTAAGCAAATACCTTATCTCTCTTGACAGAGGATGGTGACCAACAGCACTCTTTGAGCTGGATCCATGTCTAATTTAAATCTGTGTCCCCTTCAAAAATAAATATGTGTATGTGTATAACTGAGTCACCTCGCTGTGTACCTGAAACATTAAGTCAACTGTACTTCAATACAATATATATACGTATATTAAGAAAAATAAATAAATCTGTGTCCCCCATGGCTCCTAGAATGGTGTCTTTGATACGGCAGGTGCTCCATCACGTCCACTGAGTCAGCCACTTGGCCCTTGCTCCAGTACCCTGCCGGTCTCCTGAAGTTTGGGGCCCGGCATATGCTCACTGCAACTCTCTTGCCTACTTGGGAACCTCCCTCTAGCCCTCCCCTCCCCTTCTCCATTCTCTCTCTCTGTAGAAATTCTCATCTCTCACTCTCACTTCCCGGTGCCATCTCCTAGTTAATTCCGGACATTCTTTAGAGACATGCTCTTTTGGCAGCTGCTGATCTCCCTTTCTACCTCCTGATCCTCCTGATGCTTATTTACATCCTTAACTCTACTAGTACAGAGTGCCCATGAGGCTTACTCCAACCAGATTTCACCTGTTCAAAAGTGGTACACAAGGTGACGTCCTGGTAGTCCAGTGGTTAAGAGACCTAGGTCCCAATGCAGGAAGCACAGGCTTGATCCCTGGTAGGGGAACTAAGATCTTGCATGCTGCACATGCAGCCAATAAATAAATAAAACTGATACACAAGAAAGCCTCAAAGTACAACTTGCTTCCAGTCTCACCCAGCCCTGGGGAGGACTCTTCGTGGAACAGAGCCCAACATTAATAACATGGTAAAAAATAAAATAACATGGTAAAAAACAAAGGGGGGGAGATGAGAGTGGCACCTGCCTTCTAATCATGGTGCATTAGCATTTTTATGTAAGTAGTTTTTCTTGTGGGAAGCAAGACCTAACATGTTCTAGTTACAAATCCATATAATAAGTCAGGTTCTACTGTAACACTTATCAATTTCCTGATCTCCAAATACTAAACTTGAAAAAGAAAGTATGCCTGTGAGAACTGAAAATTATCAGTTTGCATTTTTCTAGCCAGTGCCTAAACCACACACACACACCACACACACACAGACACATACACAGTGTTTTAGAGAAATTTTCTTACCATGACTCTGTGCTGTAATTAGAGGGAAGGTATATCTCTACATTCTACCGGTGAGACTCAGGCCCAGAGAGGCTTCCAGAGCCTCCAGCAAGAAATTAAATCTGGCTAAAAGATCATGTTATATAGTAAATGGACTTTCTTTGAACTCTCATCTCTCATTTTCTTAAACATGACCCTTAAGTTTCCATTTTTCTCCTTCCCAGGAGGAAAATTTTTGCTAGACCATCTGACGTATGATAAGTAATTATAATGAAAACTAACATAACTATAGAAGACACTAGTGGTTGTCTACCCCAAATATGCTCTCTCCTTCTGCTTTACTAACAGAACCCTTATATTGTTGGAGGTATCGATCTACCCAGCTAAAAACTCAACTTCCCTTAAAACCATGTGACCTCATGACTAAATTCTGGACAATTAGATAAAAGCAGAAATATGATGTGGGACTTAGGGACAGACTCCTTAAAGGCAAACTTAATCAGCTGGGAGGTGGAGTCCTTTTGCCCTTCTTCCTTTTCCTGTCTGGATTATAGACATGATAGTCATATTTCCAATAGCCATCTTGGACCATCACTAGCTATGTAGTAGAATAGCTGACCTGTAAAATAGAAGAAACCTGGCATTGGGGCTTCCCTGGTGGTCCAGTGGCTGAGACTCCGTGCTCCCAATGCAGAGGGCCTGGGAGCAATCTCTGGTCAAGGAACTAGATCTCACAAGCTGCAACTAAGAGTTCACACGCCTGCAACTAAAGAACCTGCATGCTGCAACTAAAAGGTCCTGCATTCAGGAGCGAAGACCTGGCATAGCCAAATAAATAAATAAAAATCAATGTTAAAAAAAGAAGAAACCTGGGGTCTAAAAACTGTTGGGCTGCCAAATCAGCCCTAAATATCTCCTTCTAAACCTCTTTCAAATGAAAAATAAATGAATGGCCTTGCTTAAGCCATTGTTATTTTGAATTTTTAATCTGTACAGATAAATCTAATCATAATAATAAGATAAACGAGTTTAGTAACACATTTAGTGAATTCCAAATGGACAAATTAGGATTTACTTAAATTTTTCTTTCTTCTCAAATGCATTATTAAATGACTACCAGCATTATTAAATGACTATTTTAATTTTTAAATAATATCCTTTATCTCTGAGGGTGTAGTGGCTGTAATGAGGCACAAGGAAGGTTCTGGCTTGCTGAAAAAGTTGTTTTCTTGATCAGTGTGTTCAGTTTGTGAACATGCACTGAGTTGTATTTGCAATATGCACACTTCTCTCTATATATATTCTATATCAATAAAGGTTGAAAAATACATCCACTGTAAATTTGTCTTTTTGAGTAGGGATTACTAACCAGTTTAGTTATGATTAGAGATTTTAAAAGGTTAAGTCTTCAGAGAATTGTGATGATTAAATGATATAATGAATATAAATTAGTCAGTTTTAACCTATTGAATCACACATCCATGAATGTTTTTGGAGAACTCTTATACACCAGACAAACAGGGTTAGCTGTTACTATTAGCCTTAGTGTAATTGTCTGCCAATTTGTGCTCCTCCCACAGATTACAAGCTTCATGGGGACAGGGATCATATCGGTTTCTTTCCTTTTGCACCCATGGTTGTTTAACACAGTGCTAGGAAAATGGTGGCTCCTAAGGGAATGAATAACTGAGTGAATATATTATAGGTTAAGTAACCTCTTGTGGAACACTAGGAGAATGTGTTTCAGTTTCAAACTGACTTAGAAGTGATCTTTTGGAATTCATTTGTAAATTAAGGGCAATCTAGGGCTCTTCAGCACGGGTATTAAATCAAGAACTACAAGTAAAATTTCAGGCAATTCTCTTAATGCTTCAGAAATTATGTAGTCAAAAACAGAAGAGGGTGAAAATCATAATGCAATTATCACAAGCAACCATCAAAAGCTCTTAACTACACTAGCTAGAAAAAGTGGAACAGATTAACTTCTTGATATCATAAAGAAAATGCAAACACTATGACTAACACATACCATATCAAAATAGAACATTTTCATTGCATGGCAAGAAAGAAAATACATCTGTGTTTCTTAAGCACTCAAAGAACAAAAATGAAAATGTGAGCAACTGGAAAATGGCAGCCGGCAGCCCATAGAAATTCTATTAAAATACAGTCAATGTATGACTATAAATTTTCTTTGCAGTTTAGAATATACTCCTTGATGGTTTTAAAAACTGTCTACATTTCAAAACAAAAGAAATATCAGATTGACCTTTGCAGGAGACCTATTTTAGGGGTGCACACACATCCAGCCCACAATCTTTTCAGATAAACTTGTCTTTTTGACAAAAAGCCAAGCCTATACAGCCATCTTTGATGGGTAACATCCCAGTCTCAGCTTATTGGACAATTGAAGAACTCGTGACCTAAGTTAAACCAATCTGTATCTTTCTCCTGAAATTCTAAATGAGTAAGTATTGAGTCTGCAGCGGGCTCAGAACTTGAAGAGTTCCGACTTATCTAGAGTCAGGAGACAGTTTGCAACATTAGTGTGGAAGACTCATAGGAAGGCTGTCCAGAGTTTACAAAAGTCAAAATTATGAGGGGGCAGAAATTATACACCAGCAAAGGGAGGTGTTTTAAAAAATGAAAATGGAATATTTATTCCAAAAATTACAGAGGCAAGATACAATGGGTAGGGTGAAGAAAAGGGAATAAACTCTGTTCCCGAATTTTCAGTTCTGATAAAATCTGGCTGACTTTTGTTTCTAATTTAACTATTAATCAACTAACACCCCTGTTGCTGTCCAGTGTCCTCAACCCTACTTTTAATCTGAACAAATATTTCTTCAGTACCTATCATTTGTCAGACACTGTTCTTTGTACAAAGAATACAGTAGTAAATAAAAGGGAAAAAATACAGTTGTTGGGATCAAGTGGGATCATTAAAATGAGCATAGAGAATGATAACGCAGGGCAGTAAATGCCACAACAGATTTAAACGCAAAATGTTATGGGAGAAGACTACCTTATTAGGCTTACAGTGAGCCTCACTCAACATTTTATTCTTTTGTATAAAATAGTTTGTTTTGTATCTTGCAATCTAAAGAACAAAAGAAACTCTGCTTGAACATCTAATTTAAATTTATTTATGTTGTTTACCCCGTTCCCTCAACCCCAACCAGTGGTTAAGAATGCCTACAGCCTACCTATATTAGAATTTAGGCTCCTCTACTCAGTAGCACGTGATGTGGCACGTATTATGGAATCTCTGCGGGCATTAGGTTTTTCTTTTACTTCAAGGGCTTGCTGTGAACACTCAATAGGTAATTCATAAGTAGAGCTTTAGAAGTATGCCTGACATTTGATAACTAACTCAACATTTGTTAGTTGCCAATATTGTTGTTGCTGCTAGGTTAATCTTGTGTTTGTTGCAATTTTAAGAACTGTCAGCTGGGAAAGGCTAGGTAGCAGTACTTGTTTGTACGTGTGTGTGTGTGTGTGTGTGTGTGTGTGTATACATGTGGCGCTAGTGGTAAAGAACCCACCTGCCAATTCAGGAGACATAAGAGATGCAGGTTCGATCCCTGAGTCTGGAAGATCCCCTGGAGGACGGCATGGCAACCTCCTCCAGTATTCTTGCCTGGAGAATCCCATGGACAGAGGAGCTTGGTGGGCTACAGTCCATGGGATCACAAAGAGTCAGCCACAACTGAAGTGACTTAACACATGCACATATATATATATATATATATATATATATATATATATATATACACGAAACCACAAATAGTTATTTATTTAGTGTCAAATAGGAAGTTCCTGTGAAGGTATGGGCTCCACTGATCAATTCTGCTATCAGAAATCCAAGCTGACCACTGCCTTCCATAAACATTTTCTCTTTACAAGCAGAGTACAAGACTTTCTTTCTTAGTAATTACTTTAAGCCAGCCCTGCTCTCTGAGCCACCTTGGTTGGATCTGGGGTGTGCCCAACTCTTCAGTCTTACTTTAACAGAGGATTTCTTAGATACGTCATTCCTGCTGAAGGATGATTGAACCCATCAAAAGAACTTTTTGAGTGTTCTAATTTTATTTCTCAAAGAGAAATCCTTACTTCAGCTTTAGAGTGCATTTCGGTCATCCCCAATATGAAAGATCATGTCAACCATTTAAACATAACTTTATTCCATTTAAAATTACTGTATGCATTTGTCCATAATGAAATGAACTAATACTCCTTAAGATGAGTGGAGTCTAAAATAATCTTCTTCCCATCTTCTTGGAATCCTTGCTATTTAGATATCTCCAGAGGGGCAACCGCTTAAAGCTTTGACTCATCTACATGAATGAGAGTACTTGGCACTTAAGTATCCTTCAATAGCTATCACTCCACAGAACAGATGTTTGTGTGTTTCATGGGCATCATAAATATTAAGAATGATGTTAGATGGTTTGGAAAGCACTTCCCATTAATTGTTAATGCTCACTATGTGGATAAGAGAGGAAGATTCCTTGAGGGAAAATCGAAATAGATTTTTATGTCTAGCATTACTGTATTTCAGTTTCGGGGCTGAGGCTGGAAACAATTGGTCTCTGATTTCTTGAATATCATATTATGATATTCTAATTAACGTAATGCTTGAGTGTTCCTTGTTCCTTTCAGATCCATAGTGAGATATGTAATGTGTAACTGTAACAGGAGTTCTAGTGGAACCAGAAGGCAGAGGTGGATTCAAAGGCCCATTCCAACTCTTCCTGGCTTGGAGATTATGAGCTTATTAAGTCTTTCTGAATTTAGTTATTTAACCTATAAATTAGAGACTAATAACATCTATCTCATAGGGGTGTAATGATAATTTAATAAGAAATATGTGTAAAGATCTGTCTGTCTGGATATTAGTCTGTCTGGATTAGTCAGTATCTGGATTACAATCAACTTTGTTTTGTATCAAATTAGAGATGGTGATTGCTTAGGGTGGACCCTGAACACACGAAAAAGAGCCCGTGGGTGACTAAAACCTTTGAATGTTTGGCAACATAAGCCTGCGCAGGGTTTCTGACTATCACATAGAAGGCTCTGCCCAGTGAAACTTCAGATCTTGCATCGTGTCCCACTTGTAGACCTGGTGCCTGTTCTTCTATCTTGGTTGGTTATGGCATTTACTCATTCATTTGTTGAGGGCTCACTAGGTGTCATGAAGATGATATAGTCTCTGACCTAAGCAAGCTCACAGTCTAACAGAGGACCAAGATGCAAAAACAATTACAAATCATGTGATGAACATTATCTCTAATCAAGGCAAGGTAGAGGGCTGTGGAAAGCCAGAGGGAGCACATACTTCCTGTCTGCTGAGGAACAGGGCTGGACGGAGGAATGAGAGATCCAGGTACTAGGCACAGTACAGGATGCAACAAAAGCCAGAAATGTGCTAATTAACTCAGGTTTCTGTGCGGAACTCCTTAACCTCCTGGTGAAAGATAATTTGGTTTTGCTTCCACCAAAGATAATACTTTCACATGGAAATAAAAAACCAAAGATCTCTCTAGAGCTGACCTATGTCTGTTGATGAGTTTTGCCATGAGCAGCTGCAGATGAAGTCAACTGAAATTCTGAAATCAAGTCATGCATAGCACCAAGCTGTTTTTCCTGGAATGAATTTTAAATTGTTGAACAAAGCCTAAATTTTAAATTCTTTGGTATATCTCCCAAGTAGTCTGATTCAGTAAATTGCAAAAGAAAATAGAAATGAGAACAAGAATCACAGAAAAATGAGATTTCTTTTTTTCCAGAATGTTGGCTCTACTTCACACAGTGGGAGTAGCAGAACCTCTTTTTTAATATAATAATAAAAAATACTGGTTTCTCCCTAACCCCACCTAATAGACATTGAATAAATATTTTTAAGTGAAGTGTTCTGAAGAGGCAGCAAATTATTAATATTAGTCTGTCAGGAATACTCTATGTCTCAAACTTTCCCTGAGATAGGAATGGAATGGGTAAAGCATCACAGAGGAGGTGACTTGTGGGTACCTCCAGGGATGAAGTTTGTCTGGGAGGAGGAAGAGAAGAAAAAGGAAGGCTCCTTCTTCCCTTAGATTCACCATGCTAAGGTCTCTGATTTCTTACACATGCTGTGTTCTTTCTTTGGAATGGCATCTTCTGATTTTGACAATTTCACCATCACGAAGGTGAGGCAAAGCAATTTGGCTTTTAAGAATTTCTTAGAAGTATTCCCAAATTGGAAAACCCACTAAGGTAACGGCCAAGATATTTCTTGACATATTATTATTATTATTAGCCGTACCATACAGCATGTGAAACTTCCCCAGCCAGGGATTGAACTCTCACCTCCTGCAGTGGAAGTATGGCATCTTAACCACTGGACCACAAGGAAAGTCCTTGACACATTATTTTGACATAAAGTTATTATTAATAGTTAGGGGGCTTCCCAGGTGGCACAGTGGTAAAGAATCCGCCTGCCAGTGCAGGAGACGCAAGAGACATGGGTTCAATCCCTGGGTCGGGAATATCCCCTGTAGTAGGAAATGGCACTCCAGGGGATATTCTTGCCTGGAAAATTCCATGGACAGGGGAGCCTGGCAGGCTCTAGTCCATGGGGTTGCAAAGAATTGGGTATGACTGAGCAACTGTGCACACACACACGTTAGTTAGGATTCCATGAGGTATCAAATGTTTATTAGGCTCAAGCATATTGAACCCATGTAAGGGAAGAAAATACAGCCATTGGCACAGGAATTTAGTCAGTTGCTCTTTTAGGTACCAGGGAATAGAATCCAGGACTCTCCTCCCTTGATCTTCAAAGAAAGAGCTTCCCTTTAAATCCAGAAGTGGGGAAAGTACTTCCAAGTACAAGTGGCTCCAAGTCCTTTGCTCCATGTAAAGTAGCTGATGACAGCTGAGCAGGGCTGAGGATCGGAGTGGGGTCTCCCAGCACTTAGGCTGTTTCTCCCTCAAGCTGAACCAAAGTGTGATGATACTTACTTCAGGCAAAGCCCGGAACTTACTTCAAGCAATGCTCTTCTCCCCCTGCAAACCCAGGATCTGCACAACGGGGTTCATCTCATTCTTCCGTGCCTAGAGACTCCCTTCATGCCTTGACTGGGTTGAGACAGAATACTTTAAACCATAGTTCCTGGAACACCCATCCCCACCCAAGTAGAACAAGTTCATATGTCTCCTAAACCTTTCGACTTCAAATTCCTACATCTGTAATCCCTGTACCTTAGAGGGTTGGAGTAAATAATAAAATAATAAAAAGTAGTTTTTATTTTGGTTACTAGGAAAATTTGGACAATTAGAAGGGCCCTTTAGAATCACAAGAATACTAGTGCTTCTCAGAGAATATTGTCCAGATTCTTCATTGTACAGATAGATAAGCTAAGGCCCAGAAAGGTAAAGTGTTTAGTCAAAGTTCTATGGCTGCTTTTTTTGTTTGTTTTTTCTGCAGTTTTAAGTAGCAAGAGTTTTATTAAGCAAAAAGGAAGTACGTTCCCTAGAAAGGATGGGAGTGGGCTGCCTGGAAACCAGAGCCAGTCAAACAGCTTCTTAGAGAAGGCACCAAGACTAGTACCTAGGACTCCTCACCCAAACCCCTTCTCAGACTTCCACTCTGACTCTCACACACAAACCCTGGCAGAGGGGACGCCGTGGTGGTTCAGTGGTTAGAACCCAGAGCACTTTCCACTGCTGTGGGCCCGGGTTCATTCCCTTGTCAGGGAACTAATATCCTGCAAGCTGTATGGCATGGCCAAAAACAAAAAACAAAACGACATACTGGTAGAAATCAGAATATTTTAAGAAGGAAGACTTGTGAGGCAGGTTAGCACAGTGCAAAGAGCCCATGAATTGAAATAGGAAAGATTGCATTGAAGTCCACTGAATCCATTTAATCATGAACTCATCATAATTACTGGGCATGCAGTGTTTTTGAACCCACATCTCAGTTTCTTCATCTACAAAATGGGATAGTTTTATTATAAGACTGTTGTGAAGATAAAAGTACTTCCTAAATCACAAAATTGACAAACAAGGAGCTCTACATAAGGAATCTTGGGTTGCAGGGAGGGCAGAGACAGTTTACAAGTTGGGCCTTAGGGCTCTGAAATTGTGTGCAAAGTTTTTTGTTCCTGTGCATTTTTCTGGGAAGAGGATCCACAAGTTGCACTAGATTCTTCCTTCCCAGAAAAGGTTAAGAGAAGCCACTGATGTTAGTATTCTACACCACTAACACTGATCTGAGAAACTGTTCTAGTTCTACAAAAAGATGAACAAAATTTAATTTCTGTCCTGGAGGGACTATTTTTGAGAAATTCAGAGTTGCCAATAAAATAAAGGTTGACACTTAAATCAAATTTTCAGATAAACATTTTTTTTTTAGTATGTCCCATGTAATATTTATCTGAAATTCAAACTTAACTGGGAATTCTGTATTTTTATTTGCTACTTCTGGCAACCCTAGAGATTTACTCTAGGGCTTCCCAGGTGGCGCTAGTGGTAAAAAAAAAACCTGCCCGCCAGTGCAGGAGATGTAAGAGATGTGGGTTTGATCCCTGGGTCGGGAAGATCCCCTGGAGAAAGCCATGGCAACTCACTTCAGTATTCTTGCCTGGAGAATCCCATGGACAGAGGAGCCTTGCAGGCTATGGTCCGTAGGGTCGCAAAGAGTCAGACACGACTGAAGTAACTGCGCACAGCATAAAGCAGACCAAAGGTGATGTGTTTCAGGGAGCTTGCCTTCCAGATCTTGTTGTAACACTTTCCTACTGGCAAAGAGCGGGATAGGGATAATAATGTGTCCAAGAAGCAAAAATGAAAATCAGGGGCCACATTGAAGATCAAACAGTTTAGGCATCATTTTGAATTAAAGCATGTCACTTTCTTTTTTAAAAAATAATTTTGATTTATTTTTATTTCTGGCTGCGCTGGGACTTAATTGCTGCACGGGCTTTTCTCTGATTGCAGTGAGCAGGGGTTACTTTCTAGCTGCAGTGTGTTGGATTCTCATCGTGGTACATTCTCTTGTTGTGGAGCACAGGCTCTAGGGTGCATGGGTGCACCTCTAGGTGCAACACAGACTTAGTTGCTATGAAGCATGTAGAATCTTCCCTGACCAGGAATCGAACTCGTGTCTCCTGCATCGGCAGGCAGATCCTTCACCACTGAGCCACCAGAGAAGCCCTAAAGCATGTTACTTTCTTGATGCCACAGAAGGGGAAGATTCAATCTTTGTGTATCCTGAAATCCATGAAATTTTGGGAATCCTCTTTAAGAAAAATAATGGAGAGTTACAAATACAAAATTAGGTGTAAAAGAATACTTTTACAACGACTTTTGCAACCCCATGGACTGTGGCACACCAGTTTTCTCTGTCCTTGGAGTTTTCCGGGCAATGATGCCAGAGTGGGTTGCCATCTCCTTCTCTAGGGGATTGTCCTAAACCAGGGATCAAACCCATGTCTCCTACACTGCAGGCAGATTCTTTACCACTGAGCCACCAAGGAAGCCCTTACTAGATGTTTAGAACAGTGCCTGGTATATAGTAAGCACTCAGTAGCTTTAAAAAATAAAAGAAAGAAAAAGGATTCTGGGAAGATGGCAGAGTAGAGAAAGAACCAGAAATCTGTCTCCCCACCTAGACAACAATAATAACTAGCAGAACCAGTCTGATGTAATTTTGGAACTCTGGAGTCTATCAAAGGCTCACAATTTCCAGAGGAAAGCTGAATGGTAAATTGTGCTTAATTTCAGTCAATTTCAGCTCTTATCACAGTAGTAGCTGAGCATCCCCACACCTCAGCTCCACTGTAGGCAGATATGCATGTGTTCCTGAAGCAGCCTGCACATAGCTTGCAGAAGCTAGAGTGGGCAAAAAGAACCCTGACTTCCAAATACCAGGGATCTGTGCTTTACTCACTTGATTGCTGCTTCTAGACAGCATATTAAAAAGCAGAGATATTAGTTTGCCGACAAAGGTCTGTCTAGTCAAAGCTATGGTTTTTCCAGTAGTTATGTATGGATATGAGAGTTGTACCATACAGAAAGGTGAGTGCTGAGAATTGATGCTTTTGAACTGTGGCGCAGGAGAAGACTCTTGAGATTCTCTTGGATAGCAAAGAGATTAAACCAGTCCTAAGGGAAATAAACCTTGAATATTCATTGGAAGGACTGATGCTGAAGCTCCAATACTTTGCCCACCAGATGCAATCAGCTGATGCTGGGAAAGATTGAGGGCAGGAGAAGGGGCAACAGAGGATGAGTTGGTTGGATGGCATCATCAATTCAGTGGACATGGGTTTGGGCAGGCTCCAGGAGGTGGGAGTAGACAGGGAGGACTGGTGTCCTGCAGTCCATGGGGCTGCAAAGAGTCAGACACAACCGAGCGACTGAGCAAGAGTCACATAGGTGCAGATGAAGAAGCTGCGGCCACTGTTGTCGCATACCCCGCATTCCTCGTTGTAAGCCCCACACTGGAAGTGAATTGATTTTCAAGAGATCTAAAGGGCCAGACTAGGATATTCAAAAGCAACCACATATGCAGGAAAAATAAGAAAGTCACCTTGCATGGCCAAGAGAAGGCCGAGGCTCAGAGGAGACCTGAGAAGACCTTAAGTTTATACCTCACTTTGGCACAAAGAGAATCAACAATAATCAAAAAACTAAAAACCAGAATTTAAAAATTCACAGCACAAGAAAAAGAAATTTTTTTGTAATTTT
The DNA here is from genome assembly GCF_023699985.2 of Odocoileus virginianus. NCBI lineage: Eukaryota > Metazoa > Chordata > Mammalia > Artiodactyla > Cervidae > Odocoileus > Odocoileus virginianus. The sequence continues at coordinate 10,064,730 of NC_069690.1, read as the reverse complement.
TTATGGTAACTAAACGGTACCTAGATTTAACATCGGGATCATCTCTCAGTATATACAAATATCAAATCATTATGCTGCTCCTGAAACTAATATAATATTATATGTTAATTATACTTCAATAAAAAATAAAACAATGTACAAACAAAATATAAACATCAGAAAAGATATTAGAAACATCAAAAGAAACCGTAAAGAAATTCTGGAGCAGAAAGTACAATAATTGAAATGAAAAGTTCACTACAAAGATTCAAAGGTAGATTTGAGCAGGCAGAAGAAAGAACCAGCAGACTTTAAGAAGGACAATGGAAATTACTGAATCTGAGAAACAGAAAGAAAAAAGGTTGAAGTGAAGAGAGTCTAAGGGAACTGTGGGATACCATCAAGGACTGACATAACACATCATGGGGGTCCAAAAAGGGAAGAGAAAGATTTAAAAGGCAGAGAGAATATTTGAAAAAACAATGGATCTAACCTTCTCAAATTTCATGAGATACATGAATATAAACATCCAAAAAGCTCACTGAACCCCCAGATGAGCTCAGAGAGACAAACACCAGGATATATTATAAACAAACTGTCCAAAGCCAAAGAGGGAATTCTGAAAGCAGTGAGGAAGCAACTTGTCACATACAAGGGATTCTTGAAAGATTACTAGCAGGGATCAGTAAGATGACTAGCAGATTTCTCATCAGAAATTTTGGAAGCCAGAAAGCAGTGGGGTGATATATTCAAAGTGCTAAAAGAAGAAACTGCCAAACAAATAGCTTATAATTGGCAAAACTGACCTCCAAAAGTGAGTGGAAAATGAAGACGTTTCTAAGTAAGCAAAAACTAGGGGGAGTTGATGACCATTAGACCATCCTGCAAGAAATAATAAAAGGAATCCTGCAGGTTGAAACAAAGACACTAGACAGTGACTCAAAGCTGTATGAAGAAATAAAGATCTCAAACCTCCTGGTGGTTGAGTGGCTAAGAATCTGCCTGCCAATGCATAGGACATGGGTTGGATCCCTGCTCTGAGAAGACTCCACATGTTGTGGAGCACCTCAGCCCACATGCCACAGCTACTGAATCCTGTGTGCCTAGAATCCCTGATCTGCCCCAAGAGAAGCCACCGCAATGAGAAGGCCACACACCACAACTACAGGGTAGCCCCCGCTCACTGCAACCAGAGAAAGCCCAAGCAGCAGTGGAGACCCTGGGAGCCACAACTAAGTATATAAAGATCTCAGTAAAGGGAGTGAGCACATGGGCAATTATGAAAGTTGGTATTAGTGCGTAACTTCACTTTTTGTTTTCTACACAAGAGACTGATACATTTAAATATTAACTTATTTTTTAGACATACATTGTATAAAGGCGTGATTTTGTGACATCAATACTGAATGAGGTAATGATGGAACTGTTAAAGGAGAAGAAATTTTATATTTTATTGAAGATAAGCTGTTATAAATTCAAATTAGAGTGTTATAACTATAGTTCAAGGATGTTAAATGTAATCCCCATGGTAACCACAAAGAGTTTACAAAAAAGGAAATGGTAAATAAATTTAAATATTTCATCACAAAAAAGTCAAACTAAACACAAAAGAAGACAGTAATGTAAGAAATGAGGGGCAAAAAAGCTATAGGGCATAAAAATTACAAATAGCAAAATGACCTAAACAAATCCCTCCTTATCAGTAGTTACTTTAAATGTAAATAGATTAAATTCTCCAGTCAAAAGACAGATTGGTAAAATGGATAAAAACACATGATCCAACCATATGCTGTCTAAAAGACTCACCTTAGGTCCAAAGACATAATCAGGTTGAAAGTGAAAAGATGGAAAAGAAAATTCATGCAATAGTAAAATGGCTATACTTATATGAGACAAAACAGATTTTAAACCAAAAAACTTAAAAGAGATAAAGGAGAACATTATATATTAACATAACAAAAATATATTACAATTATAAAGATTCATGCACCTAATAACAGACCATCAAAATATATGAAGCAAAGACTCACAGAATTGAAAGACGAAATCGATAGTTCTACAATAATCGTTGGAGTTCAGTATCTCACTCTTAATAATGGGTAGAACAACTGGATATCCACATGTAAAAGAATAAAGTTGGATCCTTATCTATCACCATGTACAAAAACCTAACCTCAAATGGATATGTGACCTAAATGCAAGAAGTAAAATTGTAAAACAGAAGAAAACATGGGATAAAATCTTCACATTTGACTTGACAGTGGTTTCTTAGATATGACACTAAAGGCATGGGCAACAAAGGAAAAATAGACAAATTCAACTTCATAAAAATTAAAAGTGTTTTGCATTTATCTTTTAATTGAAAATATACAATTAAGACAGTACAAAATCAACCCAAAGAATGAGAGAAAATATTTGTAAATCATGTCTGATATCCAGAATATATAGAGAATTCCTAAAAGTCACCACTAACAACAAGAAATGGACAAAGGATTTCAGTGGATATTTCTCTAAAGAAGATATCTAAATAGCTAATAGGGACATGAAAAAATATTCAAAATTACTAATCATTAGGGAAATATAGATCAAAACTACAGAGAGTTACCTCATACCTATTAGAATAGTGTAACGTAGTGTAGTGTAGTGTTACTTGCTCAGTAATGTGGATTGCCATTCCCTTCTCCAGAGGATCTTCCAGACCCAGGGATTGAACACAGGTCTTCTGCATTGCAGGTAGATTCTTTACCATCTAAGTTACAGGGAAGATCCTACCTATTAGAGTGACTACAATTTAAAAAAAAGTGCTGGCAAGGATATGGGGAAATTGGAACATTCGTGCATTGTTGATGGGGATATTAAACGGTACAGCTGCTATGGAAAATGGTATGGAAGTTCTTAAAAAAAAAGTAAAATAGAATTACCATGTGACTTACCATTCCAGTTCAGAGTATATAACCGAAAGAATTGAAAGCAAGGTCTTAAAGAGGTATCTTTACACCCATGTTCACAGCAGCATCATTCACAATAGCTAACACATAAAAGCAACCCAAGTGTCTATCAACAGATGAGTGGATAAGCAAAATGTGCTATATGGTATGTCTTCAGCCTTTAAAAGGAAGGAAATTCTGGCCTATGCTATAACATGGATGAACCTTGATGACATTTTGCTAAGTAAAATATGCCAGTCACAAAAAGACAAATACTGTAATCTGTATGCTTCCACTTATGTGAGATACCTAGCCTAGTCGAATTCATACAGTCGGAAAGTAGAGTGGCAGTTACTAGGGGCTCAGGGGAGGAGGTGGAGAAGGCAATGGCAACCCACTCCAGTGTTCTTGCCTGGAGAACCCCATGGACGGAGGAGCCTGGTGGGTTACAGTTCATGAGGTCACTAAGGTCGGACACGACTGAGTAACTTCACTTTCACTTTTCACTTTCATGCATTGGAGAAGGAAACAGCAACCCACTCCAGTGTTCTTGCCTGGAGAATCCCAGGGACAGAGGAGCCTGGTGGGCTGCCGTCTATGGGGTCGCCCAGAGTCGGACACGACTGAAGCGACTTAGCAGCAGCAGCAGCAAGGGAGGAAGGCATGGAGAATTACTGTTTAAGTTGTGCCTTTGAGATGAAAGAGTTCTGGAGATGGATGGTGGTGATGGCCGCACAACTATATCACTGCATTTAATGCCTCAGCACTATACACTTAAAAACAGTTATGATAGTAAATTTTGTTATATCTATTTTCCCATGATTAAAAAAATTGGGAAATAAAATAGAAATCAATGTTCCTTCCATAAAACATAACACAAATAATGTCTGAGTGGTGCTGAAGAAGACTCTTCAGAGTCTGTTGGACTACAAGGGGATCCAACCAGTCCATCCTAGAGGAAATCAGTCTTGAATATTCACTGGAAGAACTGATGTTGAAGCTGAAACTCCAATACTTTGGCCACCTGATGTGAAGAGCTGACTCATTGGAAAGGACCCTGATGCTGGGAAAGATTGAAGGCAGGACGAGAAGGGGATGACAGAGGATGAGATGGTTGGATGGCATCACTGACTCTGTGGACATGAGTTTGAGCAAGCTCCAGGAGTTGGTAAAGGACAGGGAAGCCTGGCATGCTGCAGTCCATGGGGTTGCAAAGAGTCAGACACAACTGAGAGACTGAACTGAACTGAATGAAACTTATTTTCCAATGGGAATATTCTCCAGGAATGAAGAGCAGAAAGGTGTCACGATAAGCTTCATGTTATATTTCTTGAATTAATCAAAGAATTTGGGAAAACATAAAATACCTAAAAGGACTTAGAAACAATATATAAGTTGTACCTTTTCTCAATTTAACTTTTGCTTTCCTTTTTGAGCATTCTAGATTACAATTGCATGACAGAAATTTAAAATTTAGAAGTATTGGTTTTCATATTTTGTATAGCCATTTTCCTTTTCTTCTTAAAATGAAGAGCCATCTGTCCTTCAAAATAAGTTATCCACAATAGGTAACATCCTGATTGTTGATCCCACAATTTACTGGCCTTTTATAATATAGTAATCGTCCGCTTTGTCTTTGAATTAGAAATATCATTATAATAAATGCCATGATTGTTTCTAAAAGCAGCCTATCTAATTTCTTTTTATATATGTTGTATAAATTTTGTAAATAAATTTTTTTCAGTTTTAAACTCTGCTTTTAAAAATACAGACATATATGGAATAAAAGGAAATTTAAAATTTTATTCTATGTAATATGGCATGAAGCAATACTAATAGAGAAATTTCTGATACAGTTCTTTCTCAAAACATTTGAAAGTTCACACAAATTTATTCCTGGAAAACACATGAAAGGGCACTTATCAAGATCTAGCAGTAATTTTCTATAGGTGATACTGAAATTATAGTCAATTTTTATCTTCTTTTTCCATGTCCATATTTTTTTTTTTAATTTTTCTCAAGTAAACATGCTAAAATGCAGAGATACCTCTTGGGAAAAAGAAAATTATTACATGAGATATGATCTTTGGGATATTTAACTTGACATTTGGGAGTCTGAATTTTCACTTAGCATATTTTATCACCAGTAATGGATTGGAACTATAGTTCACCTTGCCATCTGTTAAATGGGAATGAAAGAAATAGCTTCTTCACACAGTTACTGTCAGAGCAGTAGAGAGCCCACTTAAATCATCCTGCATAGTGCCTGGCTCACTGTATGTGCTTAACAATGGGAGCTGTTGTTTTTTTAGTATATAGTAAGATTATAAAAATCAAACCCCGAGGTACCCTTTAAGCCTTTTTTAACCATATTTTCAAGTCAACAGGAGGTAGACACTTTGATCCTTTAGAAAAGTAATCAGATTTAAGCAGCTTTTCTCTTTTTCATTTTCAAATTTTCAATTAGTGAAATATTTCAAACATAAAGAAAATAAAAAGAGAAACCCACCCTCTTTCTCACTCTTCTTAGAAGTGAAATACTACAGCCAAAACAAAGCTCTAAATTCTCCCTTCGTCTTTCCCATTTCTCCAGAGATAATTACAATCCTAAAGTTAATTTATATTACTTCCATGCATACTTCTGTACTGTTTCTACTTGTATTCATACTATCCATATTTACATCCACACCTTATGTCCATAAATAATATATATAATGTTTATGTGTGGGGAAATATGAAGCCTAATCAGAAATTCCTTTCACTTAGAGATGCTTTTCTTTCCCCTTTCCCCGTCTTAAACAAAACTTTGTTTAATAAAACTTTGCTTTATTCATATGAAATGACTCCAATTGTAAATGTTACACTCCATATTAATGCACATTTAGCTTTAAAACAAACAAAATTATAGAACTATAAGCCAAACCTCCCTGAGGCTACAAGTAGAATAGTTTGCAACCCACATTCTAATTTTTGACTTTTAAAACATGCAACTTACAAAAGTAATTATATCATAATAAGTTTGTTAGAAAGCTGTGGTACATATACACAACAGAATATTACTCAGCCATTAAAAAGAATACATTTGAATCAGTTCTAATGAGATGGATAAAACTGGAGCCCATTATACAGAGTGAAGTAAGCCAGAAAGATAAAGACCAATACAGTATACTAACGCATATATATAGAATTTAGAAAGATGGTAATGATAACCCTATATGCAAGACAGAAAAAGAGACACAGATGTATAGAACAGAATTTTGGATTCTGTGGGAGAAGGCAAGGGTGGGATGATCTGAGAGAATAGCATTGAAACATGTATATTATCAACTGTGAAACAGATCGCCAGTCCAGGTTGGATGCATGAGACAAGTGCTCGGGGCTGGTGCACTGAGATGACCCAGAGGGATGGGATGGAGCGGGAGGTGGGAGGGGGGTTCAGGATGGGGAACACATGTAAATCCTTGGCTGATTCATGTCAATGTATGGCAAAAACCACTACAATATTGTAAAGTAATTAGCCTCCAATTAATAAAAATAAATGGAAAAAAATAATAAGTGTTTATTTATTAAATTGAGTTTTACTCTAAAATATGTTCTTATATAAACAGAACAGATATAATTAATCAAGTCAACAAGGAAATGCAGTGATACATAGAAATAAAATCTTTTTCTAAACCTTATTCAACTTCAAAGTGTCAGGTCATTGTTAGCAAAGAATTACTACTTCTTCAAATTACTAAAAGAGGCTGAGCGCCAAAGAATTAACGCTTTTGAACTCTGGTGCTGGAGAAGACTCTTGAGATTCCCTTGGGTAGCAAGGAGATCAAGCTAGTCAATCCTAAAGGAAATCATTCCTGGATATTCATTGGAAGGACTGATGTTGAAGCTGAAGCTCCAATACTTTGGCAACCTGATGTGAAGAGCTGACTCATTGGAAAAGACCTTGATGCTGGGAAAGATTGAGGGCAGGAAGAGAAGCAGGCAACAGAGGATGAGATGGTGAGATGGCATCACTGACTCAATGGACATGAGCTTGAGCAAACTCTGGGAGACAGTGAAGGACAGGGAAGTCCAACACGACTGAGCAACTGAACAACAATAACAAGTTACTAATGTCAATCTTGCGGATTCCCTAGTGGCTCAGCAGTGAAGAATCCTCCTGCAATGCAGGAGACTCGGGTTTGATCCCTGGGTAGGGAAGATCCCCGGAGGAGGGCACAGCAACCCCCTCCAGTATTCTTGCCTGGAGAATCCTATGGACGGGGGAGCCTGGGGGCCACAGTCCATAGGGTCGTAAAGAGTCAGACATGACTGAAGTGACTGAACACACAATGTCAATTTCAAATATTGTTTTTCAACCTGAAAATATAATTTATGGAGAGCTGTAACTGTTAACTATTACACATTATCGTACATATACAAATAGAGGATTACTAGCTGGTTTTAGAAAAGGCAGAGGAACCAGAAATCAAATAAATTGCCAACATCCTCTGGATCATCGAAAAACCAAGAGAGTTCCAGAAAAACATCTATTTCTGCTTTATTGACTACGCCAAAACCTTTGACTGTGTGGATCACAATAAGCTGTGGAAAATTCTGAAAGAGATAGGCATACCAGACCACCTGACCTGCCTCTTGAGAAACCTGTATGCAGGTCAGGAAGCAACAGTTAGAACTGGACATGGAACAACAGACTGGGTCCAAATAGGAAAAGGAGTACGTCAAGGCTGTATATTGTCACCCTTATTTAACTTATATGCAGAGTGCTTCATGAGAAATGCTGGGCTGGAGGAAGCACAAGTTGGAATGAAGATTGCTGGGAGAAATATCAATATCCTCAGATATCCCAATGACACCATCCTTATGGCAGAAAGTGAAGAAGAACTAAAGAGCCTCTTGATGAAAGTGAAAGAGGAGAGTGAAAAAGTTGGCTTAAAGCTCAACATTCAGAAAACTAAGATCATGGCATCCGGTCCCATCACTTCATGGCAAACAGATGGGGAAACCGTGGAAACAGTGGTTGACTTTATTTTTCTGGGCTCCCATATCACTGCAGATGATGACTGCAGTCATGAAATTAAAAGATGCTTTCTCCTTGGAAGGAAAGTTATGACCAACCTAGACAGCATATTAAAAAGCAGAGACATTACTTTGTCAACAAAGGTCTGTCTAGTTAAGGCTACGGTTTTTCCAGTGGTCATTGTATGGATATGAGTGTTGGACTATAAAGAAAACTGAGCGCCGAAGAATTGATGCTTTTGAACTGCAGTGTTGGAGAAGACTCTTGAGAGTCCCTTGGACTGCAAGGAGATTCAACCAGTCCATCTTAAAGGAAATCAGTCCTGAATATTCATTGGAAGAACTGATGCTGAAGCTGAAACTCCAATACTTTGGCCACCTGATGTGAAGAACTGACTCCTTTGAAAAGACCCTGATGCTGGGAAAGATTGAGGGCAGGAGGAAAAGGGGACGACAGAGGATGAGATGGTTGGATGGCATCACTGACTCAATGGACATGGATTTGGGTGAACTCCGGGAGTTGGTGATGGACAGGGAGGCCTGGCGTACTGTGGTTTATGGGGTCGCAAGGAGTCGGACACGACTGAGCGACTGAACTGAACAAATTAATGTCAACTTGAATAGTGAACCTGAGGCAGGAGGCACATGGACCACCCCCCCAGGGTAAAGCAACTGGAGATTCATTTTCTATTGACTGAAACTCCAAGACAGGAATAGGACAGGGACAATTAAGGGAGGAGGCTGGATCCTGCACAGACCACATATTTCCGGTTCCCAAAGTGAGGAGACCTCCCTGACCATACATGCACAGAAGTTTCCTTGGGGGCTAAAGGTGTGTCATGTCAAGGGATGCTCTACCCAGATGCCTTTTCAGTAGGATCCATCTTGGCTAAAGATGCATGTGTACACATGGGAGGATCCTGAGATATAACAAATACAGACTGTGAACCAGGCATATCAGAATGACTGGCCAAAGGAAACCTGGAAGAAACACCCCATAAAAGTAATTCAAGCTACCATGAGAGCACAACTCAGCAACTCAGGGACTCTCCCTCTGAGGCTGCCTGTGTGTCTATCCACACGTACTGTAATCTTCTTCTTTCTAATAAATACTTTACATGCTTTACTACTTTCTGTCTTTGTGGAAATTCTTTTCTGCAAAGCCAAAGGGCCAGGGGCTTTTTCAGATGGTGATTGCAGCCATGTGATTGCAGCCATGGTGATTGAAGAAATTAAAAGATGCTTGCTCCTTGGAAGAAAAGTTATGACCAACCTAGACAGCATATTAGAAAGCTGAGACATTACTTTGCCAACAAAGGTCTGTCTAGTCAAAGCTATGGTTTTTTGAGTAGTCATGTATGGATGTGAGAGTTGGACTATAAAGAAAGCTGAGCACCAAAGAATTGATGCTTTGGAACTGTGGTGTTGGAGATCCAACCAGTCCATCCTAAAGGAGATCAGTCCTGAATATTCATTGGAAGGACTGATGCTGAAGCTGAAACTCCAATACTTTGGCCACCTGATGTGAAGAACTGATTCATTTGAAAAGACCCAGATGCTGGGAAAGATTGAAGGTGGAAGGAGAAGGGGACAACAGAGGATGACATGGTTGGATGTCATCACCAACTCAATGGACATGAGTTTGAATAAACTCCTGGAGTTGGTGACGGACAGGGAGGCCTGGCATGCTGCAGTCCATGGGTTCTCAAAGAGTCAGGGACAACTGACCAACTGAACTGAACTGAACTGAACTGAAGGGCCAGGATCCTTGTCACTGACTACTGGGTCTAGTGGCTAGGATCTGGTGCCTTCACCACCATGACCTGGCCTCAATCTCTGGTTCAGAACCCAAGCCTTGCTCCAAGTCATTGCAGGCTGAGGCCACCCGAAATCAAACCCATGGTATCTCCTACTTGTCACCACTTCTCTTCCTAAATAATCACAAACCATCCACTTTTTTAAAAAATTAATTTATTTTTTATTGAAGTATAATTGCTTTACAGAATTTTGCTGTTTTCTGTCAAACCTCAACATGGATCAGCCATAGGTATATATACATCCCCACTTGAATCTCCTTCCCATCTCCCTCCCCATCCCACCCCTTTAGGTTGATACAGAGCCCCTGACAAACCATCCATTTTAAAAGACATTCTAGGATATTGTCTGCACTAGCTGCCAAGCTGTTTTCTAGGACTGACAGAATTGAGCACCTGATTCATTTTGAAAAACAGCAAGTCTTGAGTCTTCCAGAACTTGTTATTCACATTTCAATGAAAATGATACCAACAACAGAGTTATTACATCTGCAAGATCTTTCATTCTTAGCTATAATAGCTCTGGGCCAAAAGTTTTAAACTCAGTGACATCATACAGTATTCTCTAAGCATCACCACCACCGCTGCTTGTCTCCCAAACATCTTACCACCTTTCCTGGAGAAAGCAGCAAAACAGAATTTGAATAGATCCCCTGTCTTTCGCTTTTCCCTTAACCTTATGGCATCTGTATCAGGGAATCTAGTCACTGCCGCTGGTATTAAAAGCAAGGAAGAGAATAAAAGAGTTCGGTTTACCTTCTTCCAGTTCTTCTTTCTGCCACTGAGAAGCAATTAACACTCAGCTTCCTTCTCTCCATATTCATCTCCCCAGTCATTGCCTCACAGGGAGATAAGTGGTGGTCACTCAGTCGTGTCCGACCCTTTGTGACCCCAAGCACTGTAGCTCACCAGGCTCCTCTGTCCATGGGATTTTTCAGGCAAGAATACTGGATTGGGTTGCCATTTCCTTCTCCAGGGGATCTTCCCGACCCAGGGATAGAAGCTGGGTGTCCCACATTGCAGGCGAATTCTTTACCTCCTGAGAAACAAGGGAAGCCCTTGTGAGAGATAAAGTCCCTTTGGAATTACTCTAAGGGTTAAATAAAGTAGCATACATAAAACCCTGGAACAGTGTTTAGCACATACATAGTGCTCAACAAATTTTAGGCATTATTAATATTTACACAAAATAATCTAAATTTTAAAATGGACAAATAAGTCTTTCAACAAATGGTGTTGGAACCACTGACTATCAGCATGCAAAAGAATGAAGTTGGATGCCTTCCCCACACCACACACAAAAATCAACTCAAATAGATTATAGACCTAAATGTAAGTGCGAAAACTATTAAACTCTTAGAAGAAAAGACAGAATAAGTCTTTGTGATTTGGAGTTAGACAGAGCCATCTTAGACATGACACCAAAAGCACAACTGACAAAAACAAATAGGTAAGTTGGACTTCACAAAAATTAAAAACTTCTGTGCTTCAAAAGATATCATCAAGAAAAAGACAACCCACAGAATGGGAGAAAACATTTGTGAATCACATATCTGATAATGGACTAGTATATGAAATATGTTAAGAAATGCTTACAACTCAATAATAAAAAGACTAATAGGGATGGGGGAGGGAAAATTGGATGAAGGCAGTTGAAAGGTATAAACTTCTAGTTATAAGATAAATAAGCACTAGGGATAGAATGTACAAAATGATTAATATATTAGGTGGGTACAAAAGTAATTGTGGTTTCAGATCATGAATTTTAAATCATAATAACTAGGCTCAAACACATTTTTATTAATCAAAATAGGAACCATTACAATCAACACATTTTTGCCAACGAGAATTAAGTTTGTTTATTCCTGTAGCATAAAAATCTGTGTTTTGGGATTCGACGAACTCTGGGAAAGCATTTTCTGCCTCCTGCTGGTAGTGGAAACATTTTCACTGCAAAGCTGTCGAGATGTTTGAAGATGAGAGATCAGGTGAATATGGAGGATGAGGCAAAACCACACAGCCCAATTTGTTCAACTCTTGAAGCACTGGCTGTGGGACGTGCAGTCAGGCATTGTCGTGCAGAAGAATTGGGCCCTTTCTGTTGACCAATGCTGGCTGCAGGCGCTGCAGTTTTCAGTGCATCTCATTGATTTGCTGAGCATACTTCTCAGATGTACTGATTTCACTGGGATTTGGAAAGCTGTACTGGATCAGACTGGTAGCAGACCACCAAACAGCTATGACGACATTTTTTTTGGTGCAAGTTTGGCTTGGGGAAGTACTTTGGAGCTTCTTCTCAGTCCAGTTACTGAGCTAGTCATCACCAGCTGTCATAGAAACCATCACACTTCACACTTTTTGTTGCACATCACAATCCTGATTGAGAAATGGCTCATTGATGTTGCATAAAATAAGAGAAGATGACACTTCAAAATGGTGATTTTTTTGCTTTGTGGTCAGTTCACAAGGCACCAACTTATCGAGCTTTTTCATTTTTCCAATTTGCTTCAAATGCCAAATGACCATAGAATGGTTGACGTTGAGTTCTTCAGCAAGTTCTCGTGTAGCTGTAAGAGGATCAGCTTCCAATGATGGCTCTCAACTGGTGGTTGTCAACTTCTGATGGCCGGTCACTGCGCTCCTCACCTTCAGGGCTCTCCTCTCCTTTGCAAAACTTCTTGAACCACCACTGCACTGTGCATGTGTTAGCAGTTCCTGGGCCAAATGCACTGTTAATGTTGTGAGGTGTCTCCACTGCTTCACAACCCATCTTGAACTTGAATAAGAAAATTGCTCAAATTTGCTTTTTGTCTAATATTTCCTTAGTCTAAAATAAATGTAAAATAAACACCAAGTAATGTCATTACCAAAAAAAATAAAATAAAGAGAGAAATGTACATTAAAATGATGTATAATACAACCACATTTATTTAAGAATATGTTCCAATAACAAAAGCAAAGCTCAACAATGCAAAACTACAATTACTTTTGCATCAACCTAATAATTAACACTGCCATATGCTATATGTGAAAGTTGTTAAGAGAGTTTTGAAAGAAGGAGGGGGGGAAAGACCAATAACCCAACTAAAAATAAAGATCTGAATAGATGTCTCTCCAAAAATATACAAATGGTTAAGAGCAAAAGAAAAGATGCTCATCATTAGGGGATGTTCAACATTATGTAGGCATTTTCAGAAAATAGGGATTCTCAAAAAATCAATCATTTAGAAAATGCAAATTAAATTGCAGTGAGATACCACTAACACCAACCGTGATGTGAGTCAAAAAACAGGTAATATTGATGAGGATGTAGAGAACCTAAAATCCTTATACACTATTGTTGGGAATTCTACATGGTTCATCCACTTTAAAACAGTCTGGCAGTTCCTCAAAAGGTAAAACATAGAATTACTATGTGATCTAGCAATACCACCCACTCCAGGATTCCTGATGCTCTGAAACTGAGATAATACTTGTGTTTTAAGTCAACAATATTGGGGTAATTTGGTATGCAGCAATAGAAAACAAATACAAGGATGTTATAGATGGTTCAGGTATTGTGTTGGACTATTTTGTCTCTTATGATCCCTTTGGCTTTGAAAACCTAGGATCAGGTATGAGATTTTACTTGCCTAAAAGATTATTTCCCTATGAGGAGATAATGCTAAGCAGAGGAAAACAAATTTCCATTGATAACATTATTTGGGGGCTGCAGAAATAGCTTTGAACCTTTGTAGAACCTGACTTTAGTTGTGGTAATGAAATGATACTTCTGTAGAGTTGGGATTAGCTGGAAGGTAGGACAGGAAAGGCTCCAGTCTCTGAAGGCTCTGAGATACCAGAAATGAGAAGGAACACTAATTAGAAAACTTAGACACATGAAAACCATTCAGAGTCCTGGGCATCCACTCTGAGGATCTACTTTGCTTATTTCTTTTATGCTCTTTCTTGATCTGGATCTATTTTTGGTTACCTGGTGGGTTATTTTTCTCCAGGCATCACCTCATTTAATTCTTTCAACAATATGCTGAGAGTGATTTTGATTTTATTATCACCCCTTTATAGAGGAACTGAGAGTCCCTTGAACAGCAAAGAGATCAAACCAGACAATCTTAAAGAAAATCAACCCTGAATATTCATTGGAAAGACTGATGCTGAAGCTCCAATACTTTGGCCCACCTGATGCGAAGAGCTGACTGAGTGGAAGAGAACCTGATGCTGGAAAAGATTGAAGGCAGGAGGGAGAAGGAGGTGACAGAGGATAAGATGGTTGGATGGCATCACTGACTCAATGTTCGTTAAGTTTGAGCAAACTCTAGGAGATAGTGAAGGACAGGGAAACCTGGTGTGTGGCAGTCCATGGGGTTGCAAAGAGTTGGACACAACTTAGCAACTGAACAATAACAATAGAGGAACTGATCCTGATTTTGTCTTTGTCTATCCATTCCAACTCTCCATCCTTTTCTGGCTACCAGGTCTCTCTATTAGAATCCTTCTTACAGGGAGACCCACTGTCCAACTCTTTGCCATTTCTTTACTCTTGGTTCCACCCTTGCACATCCAACTACCTAGTCCCGATTGACTTACCTAGGTTTTCTCAGAAGCAGGCTGTTATACCCAGCACCTGCTGGCCATTTCTGATCTGCCAGAATGTGGGGATCATTATCCACTTTTGACCATGTTCCAGACCTAGGGATCTTCCCATCTAGCCAATATTCCCGCCCATCTTCTCCTCCATGCTGCTCTAGTCACTTGGACCTAGCACACAGACCCTGTCAGGCGCAAAGCTGTTAGTGTAAAAAAACAGGTGGGAGTCTTTTCTAGAAGGCTTCAGAGCTATATCATATTTTGAACAATCTCAGGTGGAGTACCCATCAAGGCTCATTCTGCTCTGGAAACCTATATTTTTGTGATTTCTCCTCTACATCTTGTATACATTGGATCTTTCTTTCATTTAACTTCTTAAATGATTACCCAAGGTCTCTTCTCTGACAGGGAAACAGTGAAACAATCTTTACAGGTTCATTTAAACCATTTGTTTATAACATTTTAAAGACAGTCTTTGAGAGAGATCATAACCTAGGGATTGCCTCTAAGGCTCTCAATACAAGTTTAATAAAATAGTGATCCTTCTTAGATAACAGGGCTGGGAAAGAATAAAGCCTAAAGAAACAGTGGTAGGGAAATTATAAGGTATGCATTTGCTTGTTTTCCTAGACTCTTAAACAAATTTTTTGTACAAACCAATGCTGACAGCTGCATTAAAAGCAGATGAGAAAGTTATTTTGGATGAGTTTTTAGCACCTACAAAATACTCAAGTAAATTGTAACTACTACTTTCAGTCAAACAGATGATCAAAGACATTCTCTCCTTTTGATCCTTGTTGTTCAGGTTCTATTGCCTTCCCCATCAGTAGGATTCACTCAATGTATAGATAAAATCTGCAGAAACCTCAGCAATCAACAGGCAACTCCATAGCCTTTTTCTCTCATAGCCTTTTAACTACAGTGCTTTAACTTATTTTAGCACCTTATATTTCCCTACCACTTTACACCATGACATTCCTACATTGAAATCATTATGTAATATGAAATGTGAAGGGAAGCAGTTGTCAACCTTAGAAAGATCTGAGCATTTACACACCTGGATCTTTACAGTGGTCAGTTCAAAGGCAAAACCATCTATCTAGTCACAGAGGGAGGAGAGTTACACTGAAATTATGACTATTCAGTGTCTTTATTACTTTGAAGACCAAAGTGTGTTTGATCCTTGTTCTGATACCTGCTTCCTGGTAACACTGTGTGGAGAAGATGATGCATATCAGTGACCACGTTAGCATTTAATTCTTGCTTATACCACTTTCCCAAACCATCATAAGGAGCATAAAGAAACAAAATAGTGTACTTAATAAACACAAGTGATCAACATAAATACTTTAAACATAGAAGTTTTAATTCATTTGGCCAACAAAAGAAATACGTCCTTGTTAAAGAAGATTTTGAGAGTGTCAGAAAGGAGGAAGAAATTTAAAAATCGTGTTTATATACCCATATCCAAAAGACAACCATTAACAATACTTCACTGCATTGCCTTTTGGGCTTTTATTCATGCACAGTTTTAAAAAAACATTGCTATGATCATTATATCTATATCTATATATCATGTGTGTGTCCTATTTTCACTTCCAATTATAACACAAGCAAAAATGCATACTTTCAAAGTTGTTAGTACAGAATTTAGTAAAAATATGTGTTTCAGTTGAATTGAAAGTCGAGGTTATAATATCACTTTGAACATCATAATACATATTTCTTTATCATTCTACCACATCCTATTGTTGCATTATTTAAGTTAAACATTGTATCTTTTCTAGACTTTGGAGAGTGTTATCATTTTGGGCAGTGAGTATGATTGTTAGTTATTATATTTTATGACAAATTAAAAATGCTGCTTTAAATCTGTTACATTGCACTAGGTCTGACATTTATAATGTGGAATATTTTATTCAACTCATAACATATTACCAAAGATCTAGCATTACCTTTGAAATGAAATAATTCTATTTTTTATAATAATAATAGACTTCTGTGAATCAATGATTTAAAAACCCCAAATTACAAATATTTATTAAACCCTTCAATGTTACATTAGTTTTCCTCCCACACACCCATGCTGCAGTCCTGATATAAGACACATAAGGAAGAGTAATCAAGAAGTAAATTTTTTTCTTTAAAAACTGTCAAAAGCTTGCTACACCAGCATCCAGCAACAGGAGGAGAAATGTCTCCAGTCTACTATACTCCCCTCCAAGCCAGGTTTTAATTTGTTGAGAAGGGGGAGAAAAGCCTATAAAAATCTTGGCAAAATACAGAGCTGCTAATTTAATCAATTTTAGTAGTTAAGGCAGTGATTCCAAGTGCTAACACAATCTGTTGAAAAGAACTAATTTCCAAGGTAGAGGAGATTCATTTATTTCTACTTTTTCTTGCCAGTTTTCTTATCTGAGGGTACGTGGGCAGCCACCATGCACCCACTGAGGGACCCCCTCCCCACCCAAGGTTTAGTAGGATTAGGTTCTAACTCAAACCCTGAAGTAGCAGAGAAATACCTCTCCTTTTCCAGGGAGAGGGCTTTCCAGATGCCAATCAAGTAGACCTTGACTTACGTAGTAATAGATACCTGCTTGAAAGTGCAGTAATAGATAAAATCAGGCTGAACCAAAAGAAATAACTAGGTGCTTTTTATGCTTTGCCAGAGAAAGAGAGAGAGGCACGGGGTGGGAGATGTTCTACTTCTTACCTGGCACTGAAATCTTCCAGCTCTCATTGCCTCTTGTCATTAAATCTCTTTTATAGCAGTCAGTATAGTGGCACCATATTTTGATATATTTACAGATATGTTTCTAATTCCTGGTAGTTCATTTATATCTTCAATGAAAGCTATACTGTGAAGCACTGATTACCTTGGGGAAAGGCTGTTACAGCAGAAAACATTTTCAAATATGACAAACCCAAAAGCTGAAAATCTCTGAGCACGGATAGTTTGGAAGATCTGAGGTCCCACACCTCTGAGGCTAAATAAGTAGTAGTAGTGTTAGTTACTCAGTCAAGTCAAACTCTTTGTGGCCTCAAGGACTGTAGCCTGCCAGGCTCCTCTCTCCATGGAATTCTCCAGGCAAGAATACTGGAACGGGTTGTCATTTCCTTTTCCAGGGGATCTTCCCAGCCCAGGGATCAATTCATGGGTCTCCTACACTACAGGCAGATTCTTTACCATCTGAGCCAGCAGGGAAGCCCGAGACTAAATAAAGTTTACTTGAACTAGAAGATGAAAAGAGAAAATCAGAAGGAAAGCAGGTTTAGATACTGGTGAATTCCTAAGAAAGAGTTCAAGGTCCTTCTCTAACTTATCCAATGTGGTGTGAGAAAGAAGGGTAGAGGAGACCTGTGCTGTATCCCCACACGGAGCCCAAGAAGGCTTCAAGATACCAGAGTCCTCCTCATCCAGATGGTGAGGGCGCACGGGAAACGCCTGTGCCTTGGCACGTGGGAAAGGGGCCGCCTCGCAGCACCCCTTGGGCCTCAGTGTGGTGTGGAGAGACGCAAAACGCTTTCCACACAGCTGAGAGTAACACAGACTTGGGGCAGGAGCTTAGACGCCCCACCTAGTTTTCTGCAGTCTAAGAATGGTGAGGAAGCATGGAAGAGGGAAAGAGAGTTATCCAGAGAGACTCTGCAGTCAGCAAGAAAGATGACGGAACAAGCCCTTGGGCCAAAGTCAGGGGAGGTGGACAGGATGTGGTACACTCCAACAGACGTGAGCACGGCCTCATGAACACGGACGAGGCGCCGCCCATTTCCACCCTGACACTGGGGCACCATGTCAGGCAGGAGGTAGCTTGGCAGGACGATACTAAAAAGAGAGAGAGAAATTAAGTTGCAGAATAATGAAGAAAGATACATTTCTTGAAAAACTAATTCATATTAGGAGATTTATGCCGATTATATGCATTCTACAGAATTTCCAATAAATGTACACCATGAACCACTTTTTTAAAAACAATGTCGTATGGATTGGACTTTGAACAAGAACTGGACATCATGGAGGAATATGAAGAAAAGAATATCATTGCTGTGTTCTGATCAATATTATGCTCAGATTGGAATCACAGCTTTATCACATCTCCTTGGGTAGGATAACTATTTTCCGTCATTTTTTCAAGAATGGATTGATTGAGTGATCAAGATTCTAGAAATAACTGAAGGATTATGCCATACAGTCCAGCTTATGTTAAGTGCTCAGTTGGTGGACTGACAGAGTATTGTAATAATTTCTTCTCAGTTCTTGTGGTATCACCACCAGCATCTACTTCTCATCAATTTCCATATCTCTGCCATGCCATGATGACCTGGGATACAGTCAGTGGTGAGGGATAAGGGTTGTTAGAAATCACAGATTAGACAAACTGCAAGAGACAGCAGGACAGCATTTACTTCAGTTCTTGCTTCCAAGCAGGTCTGCAGCCAAATCATTCAAGAGGAGTGATTGTTTATTCTATTTTTAAAGATCCCAAAGGAAGATAATCTCTAATAACATGTTTTGATATATAATCTATATTTTGAGAAGGTCCTGGGTTGGGAAGATTCTCTGGAGAAGGAAATGGCAACCCCCTCCAGTATTCTTGGCCTGGAGAATACCATGGACAAAGGAGCCTGGCCAGCTCTAGTCCATGAGGCTGCAAAGAGTCAGACACGACTGAAGCGATGTAACATAACTTTCCTTTTAGCAAACTTAGACCTAAACCCAACTCTTTTTTGTTCTCTTCTTTGTGAATTGTAATAAAAATATGTTATATAGTTTTGTTCTGAAATGCTGTTGTGGGCTTAAATATTGGATTTTCGCTTAAAGACAGCATTTATTCTCCTAGACATGTTGACCCTTTTAGAAAAAAGAAGTTTCTGGATTAAATTAAGACTTTTTTTTTCTTTTTAAAATTAAGACCTTTTTAAGTTGCTCTCTCAGAGGCAGATTACTGATTGCTAAAGTGGTGATTCCATGCTGAATGATAAATTAATAGCTGGGGTAGCTGACTCTTCCCTGAAGTGCTCTCTTTTGCTCAGAGGAGGGAAGGAACAAGATGTGGAACCTGAGGCAGAACAGCTCATTACTCAGCCCAGTTCCAAACAGGGTCACTTGAAGTGTAGTGATTATGACAGGGCAACCCAGAATAGATGCTTTTGTGGTAAAATAGCCTCAAGTCCTGAAGTTTCTACACAAACCTTGAAAAGGACATTACTCTGAGATAAGTATTTAAGATGAGTTAGAAAACAGAATTCTATTCAAGTCTACTAAGAAAATCAGTTGCAATTCATGGGGTTGCAAAGAGTTAGACACAACTGAGCAACTAAACTGAACTGAAGAAAATCAGCAAAAGATCATTAAGTGATAAAGTAAATAAAGGTTAAAGATTAGTAGGAAATGTAGTACAATGTACTCGGGTACTTATGGGTTTGTTTAACCCAATATTTTTAATTATATAAGTGATATTGAAATGCATTTTCTATGTATAAAAGCAAACATTAGTATTATGGCTGGAACACGGAAGAAGACATGGAAGCAACCTAACTGTCCATCGACAGAGGAATGGATAAAGAAGATATAGTACATATATACAATGGAATATTTTCAGCCATAAAAAAAAGAAGGAAATAATGTCATTTGCAGCAACATGGATGGCCCTAGAGATTGTCATACTGAATGAAGTAAGTCAGACAAAGAAGGAGAAATACATGACATTCCTTATAAGCAGAATCTAAAAAGAAATGATACAAATGAACTTGTTTACAAGACAGAAACAGATCCACAGACTCAGAGAACAAACTTATGGTTGCTGGGGGAAAGGATGGGAGGAAGGGATGGGGGTTTGGGATGGACATTGCTATACATTGTTATATTTAAAGTACACATTGCTATATTTAAAATGGATAATCAACAAGGACCTACTGTATAGCATGCAGAACTCTGCTCAATGTTATGTGGCGGCCTGGATGGGGGAGAATGTATACACAAATATGTATGGCTGAGTCCCTTTGCTGTCCATCTGAAACTATCACAACATTGTTAATTGGCTATACTCTAATATAAAATAAAAAAGATTTTTTTTAAAAAACAATAGAATTATGGCTAAAGTCTCCTTTAGCCACTCCTTCCCCAATTCTATTAGCTTTCCTAGGGAGCGGTCATTCCTTTGTGTTTGGGATATGACTGTTTTTCTGACCAGTACAACCCCTTCATCCTGGGGCACAGGCAGATGATGAAACAGATGGTGGAGGACAATCAGTATTCCCTCTGTTCTTAGACATTCGAAGGTTCAAAAGAGTGTCACTGACAGCTTCCAGTTCAACCAAATCATGATGCAATAAAAAAAGAATCTATTATTTTGACACATAGGCTTTCATTTTAAAGTTTACACTATAATTGCCAATTTTTTTTTTTAGTCTGTACAGAAATTTTATAATTTCTTTGAGCCTTTTCAAAAACAATAGAGAGAAGACATATCGAGCCCAACTAGTTTGCCACCTTGAACTTGGAAGGTTTTCATTTCACTTCCTGTGTGATCAGTTGTCTCCTCTCATTTCTGGAATACTGTAATAATTTCAAAGCAGTCCCCATATATCCCTATTCCCTCTTCACCTCATATTTTCTCTCTAAACTCCTTCCTTACAATTCATCCAAACATCGTTATAAAATTTCATTGCCATTTTGTGAATCTTCACAGGCTTCCCACTGCCTGCAGAATAAAGTCCCAATTCCCTTCAGGCTGGCATTCCACAATCAGATCTCAGTATGGGACCTTAGTTGTCCACACTTACACCACTCACTACTCAAACGCTATTACAATCACTGTCCCTGAATATTCAATGGACTATGACTATCTCATGGAGAAGGAAATGGCAACTCACTCCAGTATTTTTGCCTGGGAAATGCAGTGGACAGAGGAGCCTGGTAGGCTACAGTCCATGGGACTGCAAAAGAGGCAGACACAACTTAGTGACTAAATGACAAGCTACCAAGAGAAGTTCTAAGGGATCCAGCTATCTCATGTACTTTAGGGTGATGAAGAGGGGAGAGACAGCTTCCCTGGTGGTTCAGTGGTAAAGAATCTGCCTGCAATGCAGAGGATTTGGGTTTGATCCCTCGGTCAGGAAGATCTCCTGGAGGAGGGCATGACAACCCACTCCGGTATTCTTGCCTGGAGAATTTCATGAGCAGTGGAGCCTGGGGGGCTACAGTCCATAGAGTAGATGTGACAAAGAGTCAGACATGACTGAAGCGACTTAGTAGGCACACATGACTATCTTAACATCATTACCCCGACTCTTATCCTATCTAAATTCATTCCCCTTCATTTACCTGAATTCAATCTGTACTGGAGTTACAATTTCTTTCCTTTTCTTTTTTTTTTTTTTTTGCTGAATTGCACAGCTTGTTGGATCTTAATTCCCTGAACAGGGATTCGACCCAGGCCTACTGCATTGCAAGTGTACAGTCTTAACAACTGGGCCACCAGGAAAGTCCCTTGGAGTTACAATTTGATAATACACTTCAATAACCATAGAAATGTTCAAACTTTGGATTCGGTAATCCCACACCTAAGAAATTATTTTAATAAACAGAAGTAGAGGAAGGGTTAAATCAATTATGATACATATACTTAATAAACTATACATAGTTAAAATCATAATTAGAAGCAGTATACAGCTTATGAAAATGCTGATGATAAATAGAAAAAGTAAAGTATAAAATTGTGATTAAATCTGGAAACCTGGAAAGGGAACCAGAGAAAGAGAATTTGTGAGGTGGTGGGATGGCCAAAGAGTAGATGATTCTTTTTCTTTTATTTTAATTCCCTCATGGCCATTTTAATGCTGTTCTTATATCTAATTGTCTTAAGGAATGATCTAGAGTCCAGATTCAAGATCAGACCCGAGTTGAATGATTC
Source organism: Odocoileus virginianus (assembly GCF_023699985.2). Classification (NCBI taxonomy): domain Eukaryota; kingdom Metazoa; phylum Chordata; class Mammalia; order Artiodactyla; family Cervidae; genus Odocoileus; species Odocoileus virginianus. Next base: position 10,042,488 of record NC_069690.1, on the reverse strand, counting down.
CTTCTTAATAGTCTCTAAAATGATAGTAAAGGAATTAAAAAAAAAAAAAAGGTATTAAAGGACTTCCCTGGCAGTCTAGTGGTTCAGACTCTGTGTTTCCAATGCAGGAGTGTGGGTTTGAACCCTGGTTGGGGAACTAAGGTCCCATGCCACACCATGTGAGCAAAGGAGAAAAAAGTATTAAAAGTACAACAGTAGCAGCTCTGTAATTTGGGATTAAGTTCATTTTGAATTAACAGAAAAATCTAAAATAATAGTGTCTTAAATAAGACAGTTTATTTTTCTATTATGTCCCAGAAGGCCAGAAGTGGTCAGCCTAGTGTTAGGGACCTCAGACTCCTCATTTTTTGCTCATCCTTGTTTCTATTCCCAAGATCACCTTATGATCCAAAATGACTGCTTGAATTACAGCCAGCAAATATTTAACAACACTGCCAACAGGAAGATGGAAAGGATGAAGAAGGATGTGCCTTCCTTTTGAGGATGTTTCTTAGTGAAAGAACACTTTCGTTTATATCCCTTTGGCCAAAATTTATTCATAGCGCTGTAGCGAGCTGTGGAAAGAATGACAGATATAAACTTTATTCTGGGTGGCCACATATCCACTTAAAAATTGGGAGTTCTATTACTAAGGAAGTGGATACTGGGGGACAGCTACTATTCTACTATGAATTAGGAGTCATTATCAAATAAGAAATTGCCTTATATTTCTGGAAGACAAAAAGCAACTGGAGAAATGTTACTGATTGATGAAGCAAAGCAAAGGAGGATGTAGCTGGAATATGCACTAGGGGATACTGATGAGGAAGAAGTCAGTATGTCCTGAAGAGGTCTGAGATTCAGAAATAACTGGACCATTGCTGAGAAAAAGAAAATACAGGTAGTTATAAATAAGCTAAATCCTTTTCTTTCATACTGGGGAGCCAGAATACATTGTCAAAAGTTAGCAAATTATTGTTTCAATTAGAAACAGTTTTAGGTGCAAGTAATGAAGCTTTCTAATATTAGTCTAAGGTCTTGCTATTCAAAAAGTGATCGAGAGATCAAGATGGTGGAGTGAGAGGATGTGAAGCTCACCTCTCCACACAAATGCATAAAAAATACATCTACACGTGGAACAGTTATCACTGATGACTAACTGCAAACTGGAAGGAGTTCTCCTGTATAACCAAGACTGTAAGAAAGATACACATGCAGTCAGGTAGGAATGGAGGAACTGTGATCAAGTCTGGATCTGTGCCCCTAGGAGGGGACTCACTGGAGAAAGGAGATTGGATGGGCTGACACCTGCCCAGGTGAGTCAAGCCACAGACTGGTAATCTCAGTCTGGAGGTCCTACTTGAAGGAAACAAGTCCCTTTGGCTTGTTGGAGGACCACTGGATGGACAGAAATTCTGGAGAAGCCTGGACTCTGCTCATGAGGAGCACACTTGCACTGGCCAGCCCCAAAGGCACGGGAGCGAGAGGTCTGCCCTCGTGGCTGCAGAGTTTTCTATGACCACCTCCCCAGGTGCCCCAGCACGTGCCAGCAAACACTCTGGCTCTACTCCCTCCATGCCACGGTGAGGCACGTACTCTGGGGTTCCCATACTCAGGGAAAAGATCTGACTAAGGGCTCTACCTGACTGAGGTCCAGGCAGCACACTGGACCTCTGTATGGGCATGGGCCCCCCTTGCCTCAGTACTCCCCTCCTCTGGGGCAAAGGTCCTGATACAGGGAGAGGGAAAAAGCCCACACTTAAAGGGAACAGCGCTAGCTCAAGTCCAACTCTCAGGGCTTCTGCTCCAACAATCTAGGCTCAGATCCTTCCCTGAGAGGGCAGTGATGACCAGTAAGCAGAGAGGAAGTTCAGCCTCACGCCCAGTGCCAGCTCAAGCAGAAGGAAGTGGTGTGATATATCCCTACTGAAAGGGAAGGTCTTGCAACCTAGGACACTCTCCCAGCAAGATTACCATTTAGACTAGACGGAGAAATAAAGAACTCAGATAAGCAAAAATTAAAAGAACTCATCAATATCAAGCCTACTCTAAAAGAAATGTTGAAGGGTCTTCTCTAAATGGAAAAGAAGTAAGAATCTATAAAAAAGAAAATTTCACTAGGAAAGGCAAATACATAGTAAGGACTGAAGACAATTTAAATAAGCCAGTATGTGGATTAAAAGTTTAAAAGCAACTTTAACTACAATAAACAGTTAAGGGATACATATGAAGATGTAAAACATGATATCAAAAACACAAAATGTAGGTTTTTTAGAATGTGTTTGATCTTAAATGACTACCAGTTTAAAACGAGTATATATAATAAAGGGTCAACATATATGAACCTCATGGTAACCATGAAACAAAAACCTACAATAGATATAAAAAAACAAAACAAAACAAAATACTACTAAAGAAAATCATCAAACTACAAGAGAACTAAAGAAGTAAACAGATAAGAACTACAAAAACAAGCAGAAAACAAGTAATAAAATGGCAATAATTACATACCTATAAGCAATTACTTTAAACGTCAATGAACTAAATGCTCTGATCAAAAGACACAGAGTGGCTGGTTGGATTAAAAGAAAAACAAACCTTCAGGTCAGACAAAATGGACTTTAAAACAGAGGCTATAGCAAAAGACAAAGAAGAGAATTATATAATAGTAAAAGAATCAATACAAATTGAGGATATTACATTCATTAATATATATGTACTCAATATAGGAACAACTAAATATATAAAGCATATACTAAGAGATAAAGGGAGAAATTGAAAATAATACAATAATAGTAGGAGACATTTATACCCCATTGACATTAATGGACAAATCATCCAAACAGAAAATTAATAAGGCAACAGAGATCTTAAACAACACAACAGATCACAATTTATATGTACAGGACAGTATATCCAAAAAACCCCAGAAGATACATTTTTTTCAAGCCCACCTGGAATATTCTCCAGGGTAGATCACATATTAGATCACAAAACAAGTCTCAACAGATTTAAGAGGATAGAAATTATACAAAGCATCTTTTCCAACCACAATAGTATGAAACTAGAAGTCAACTATAATAAGAAAAATGGAAATAGAACAATCATATAGAAACTAAACAATATGCTACTAAAAAACCAATGAGTCAGTGATGATATCAAAGGGAAAATCAGAAAATACCTTGAGATAGATAAAACATGTAAATACAACTTTCCAAAATTTATGGGATACAGCAAAAGCAGCTCTAAGAGAGAAAATATTTGCAAATGACATGGCCAACAAATTTTGGCCATGTCATTTTGATTGATATCAAAAAATACATAAACAGCTCATACCACTTGATATCAAAGAATCCAATAAAAAATGGACAGAAAATCTAAATAGACATTTTTTTTTTCAGAGAAGATATACAGATGGCTAACAAGCACAATAAAAGATACTCAACATTGCTAATTATCAGAGCAATGAAAATGAAATCAAAATAACAGTGAGACGTCACCTCACACTTGTCAGAATGGTTATCATCAAAAAGTGTACAAATAACAAATGTTGGAGAGATTGTGGAGAAAAGGGAACACTTTTACACTGTTTTTGGGAATGTAAATTGGTGCAGCCACTATGGAATATAGTATGGAGGTTCCTCAAAAATCTAAAAATAGAACTACCATATGATCCAGCAACCCCATTCCTGGGCACATGTCCAGAAAAAATGAAAACGCAAATTTGAAAAGATACATGCACCCCCATGTTGATAGCAATGCTATTTATAATAGCCAAGATATGGAAGCAACCCAAGTACCCATCAACAGATATTTGACTTAAGAATATGCATACATGGAATATTAGTCAGCCATAAAAAGAATAAAATATTGCCATTTGCAGCAACATGAATGGACATGGAGAATTTTATATTTAGTGAAATAAGTCAGACAAAGACAAATACCATGATATCACTTAAGTGTGAAATCTAAAAAATAATCCAAATGAATCTACATACAAAACAGAAACAAACTCACAGACATAGAAAACAAATTTATGGTTATCCTGCAGTAGGAAATGGCAACCCACTCCAGTATTCTTGCCTGAAGAATCCCATGGACAGAGGAGCCTCGTCCATGGGGTCACTAAGAGTCGGACATGACTGCATGACTGAGCACAGTATGGTTACCAAAAAGGAAAGCCGGAAGAGGGATAAATTAGGAATACAGCATTAACAGGTACACACTACTATATGTACAAGAGATAAGCAACGAGGATTTACTGTATAGCACAAGGAACTATATTCAATATAGGATTAAACTACAATGGAAAATCCACCACTTCCCTGTATCCTTAACAGGTATTAAATCTTGTATCATGGGATACTGGTCCACTATCAATAAACTCTGTTATCCAACTTTATTCAGTGCCCTTTGATTTAGCAACCTCAGAGTCCGTTTCCCAGGAAACTCAATCTATGGCCCATATGCTCTCCTGGTTTCCAAGGTTGCCCGTCAGCTAACTCCTTCAGCAACTTTAGTATAGAGTCCTTCTCTCCCTCAGCAGGTCTACCACTTTCCCTGCTAGATTATGTTGTGACCTAGTTATTGGTTTTACGGTCAGGAGACGAAATGGGAATAAATCCAATGAAAAGCATAAATTGTCCTGCAAGGCAGAACCCCCAGAATCATCTTCAAGAAAGGGAGGGGAAATGAAGCAACTGACAAAGTATTAATATTAATCTCCAAAATATATAAGCAGCTCAGGCAGCTCAATATCAGAAAAACAAACAACTCAATCAAAAAATGGGCAGAAGACCTAAACAGACATTTCTCCAAAGAAGACATACTGATGGCTAATAAACACATGAAAAAATGCTCAACATCACTGACTATTAGAGAAATGCAAATCAATACTGCAATGAGGTATCACCTCATATCAGTCAGAATGGCTATCATCAAAAAATCTACAAACAATAAATGCTGGAGAGGATGTGGAGAAAAGGGAACCCTCTTGCACTGTTGGTGGGAATGTAAACTGATACAGCTGCTATGGAGAACAGTATGAAGATCTCTCTAAAAACTAGGAATAAAACTACCATATGACCCAGCAATTCCACTCCTAGGTATATGCCCTGTATGTGCGTATGTGCTAGGTCGCTTCAGTCATGTCCAACTCTTTGCCATCCATGGACTGTAGCCCACCAGGCTCCTCTGTCCATGGGATTTTCCGGGCAAGATTACTGGAGTGGGTTGCCATGTCCTCCTCCAGGGGATCTTCCCGACCCAGGGACTGAACCTGAATCTCTTGTGTCTCCTGCATTGGCAGGTGGGTTCTTTACCACTAGTGCCACCTGGAAAGCCTGTATATACCCTGAGAAAACCACAATTCTAAAAGACATATGTACCCCAATGTTCACTGCTGCTACTGCTGCTAAGTCGCTTCAGTCGTGTCTGACTCTGTGTGACCCCACCCCTATTTAAAATAGCCAGGACATGGAAGCAACCTAGATGTCCATCGACAGATGAATGGGTGAAGCTGTGGTACATGTGTACAATGGAATATTACTTAGCAAAAAAAACAAATGAATCTGAGTTAGTTTAAGTGAGGTGGATGAACCTAGAGCCTCTTATACAGAGTGAAGTAAGTCAGAAAGAGAAGAACAAGTATTGTGTAATAATGCATATGGAATCTAGGGGGCTTCCCTGTGGCTTAGTGGTAAAGAATCCATCTGCAATGCAGGAGCCATAGGAGACATGGATTCCAATCCCTGAATCAGGAAGAGCCTCTATAGAAGGCCATGGCAACCCACTCCAGTATTTTTTTTTTTTTTGCCTTTTCAAGTTTTTATTTTTATACATTTTTATATTAGAAAGAAAAACATAATTACCACAAATGATAAATGACTGAAGCAGGACTAGAATAATGAATGAATCACTTCAGCCTGGAAAGCAGATACTGTCAATAATATTAATGTTATAATACAATCTCATTCAAGTATTTTACATTTTTTCCCCTGTAAATGTGATATCCTAGCACATGGTAAAGATAACGTACTATGAGCATAAGGTGGAACCTTCTCCGCAAAGCCAGATGACAAGTTATCCTCTCCAGTCGTAAATGGGCTGTATGTTCTGATCTTTCTTCTGCCATCCATACGGTTGAAGAGAGGATGGGGCTGGGGCAAATTCAGGGATCCTCGCACATGGGAGATACTGTGGGGTACCACTCGGGAGGGTGCCATGTGATCCAGACCGCTCTACCCAGGCTTCTGGCAAAAAACCAGCCCACCCTCCCAAACTAGTTGCCTTCCTTGCCCCTCCTATGACTGCCAGGGTTTTCAGAGCAGCTTTCAATTTAAAATAAATAAAATTAAAAAAAAAAAGAAGGGGAGGGCAGGGGAATGCTAGCCTCTAACAGGGAGGAGTAGGCTACTTCTGGAAGCTCAGAGGATTCAGAAGAACTTTTATTTTATTTTATTTTTTTTTTCAGAAGAACTTTTAATGCTTTGACCCAGAAGATCTTGAATTCATATATAGACTCATTGATATAAACTCTCCTCCCAAATCTCAGGGCACTACTTCTTCCCAGTCAGATTCCTGACCTTGGTGTAACAGAACTGACATGATAGAAAACCCAATTTTCTTTGGATTCTGCTACTTATAAGTCCTGGTTCTGTTCCTCAGTCTTTTCTGGCATCCAAATGATTAGTGCCTCTTTATATGCTGGCAAGAAGGGTCTCTGGTTTCACACTTCAACGTATATAGGTGGTTAATGACCCTCAGCCTTTCATCATCTTTCTATAATGCATTAATAGACTGGAGAAATAGTTATCCAATTCCAAAGTCAATTACATCCCTTGGAACTCTCAAAGAACCCTCCAGAGCATCCCTTTCCACTGGTCTTCCATCCCAGTTACCCACAGGCAGAGTTTTCACGATTATACCACAACCACTTGGCAAGGGTCAATATCTACACCCGTGATCAGATCTTCATTGTAAGCCAGCTGTTGGGTGAAACAGCTCCAAAATCCCATTCCAGTCTGCTTTTCCAAGTATCTCCAGGAACCAACTTGATTGGTTACTTGATTAACCGTCATTTTGTCAATTAGGATCCCTGGGAAACAGACTCTGAGACTCTGAGACTTACATGCAGGAAGTTTACTACAGGGATAGTGTTGCCAGATAAAACACAGGGTGCCCCGTTAAGTTTGAATTTCAGATAAACAATAAACAATGCAATATTGGGGACATGCTTATTTTAAATATTGGGCTTCCCTGGTGGCTCAGACGGTAAAGAGTCCACATGCAGTGCAGAAGACTTGGGTTCAATCCCTGGGTTGGGAAGAAGAACATGGCAACCCACTCCAGTATTCTTGCCTGGAGAATTCCATGGACAGAGGAGCCTGGTGGGTTACAGTCCATGGGGTCACAGGGTCGGACACGACTGAGCAACTTTCACTTTTACTTCACTATATTAAATATTATTTTCGTTTATCTGAAATTTAAATTTACCTGGGTGTTCTGCATTTATATTTGCTAAATCTGGCAACTCTATGTAGGGAACAACACCTATGAGAGGTGAGGAAAGCAGGCTTATGAAGTGGGAGAAGTTGAACTATGAAGCAAGAGAGGCTTCAGCTGACTCTACAGGGATGTCTAGAGATCAGAGATTCCCGTTGGGCTCTCTGCCTTGAGGGAAAGGGATAGGACTTTTATTTCTGCATGTCAACCAGCCACTGGATGCAGGCTACCCCTTGGAAAGGGGCATGACTTTGCATGAGGTGGCTCTCTGACTGAAGGCAATTCCCAGAGAGGCTCCTGGGAGTATCAGTCCTGAAGAGGGGATCTGAATGTAACCATTGCATCAGTATGCCTATTAACCAGAATCTGCATTTAATAAGATCTCCAGGTGATATTTATGCATATTAAAGTTCAAGAAGCACTGGAACTTCCCTGGTGACCCAGTGGTTGAGACTCCCTCCCTGCTTCCAATGCAGAGAGCGCAGGTTCACTGGATCTCTGGTTGGGGAACTGAGATCCCACATGCCCCAGGGCACAGCCGAAAGATAAAGTTCAAGAAGCATTGCTTTAAGTTCTCAAACTTCTGTGTGTTTTAAGTTCACCTAGAAGGCTTGTTAAACCACAGCTTGCTGGGCACCGTTCCTGCAATTTCTGATTCTGTATGTCTGGTGTGAAGAGAAAGTGTTAATCACTCAGTTGCTTCTGACTCTTGGCAACCCCACGGACTGTATCCCGCCAGGCTCCTCTGTCCATGGGATTTCCCAGACGAGAATACTGGAGTGGGTTGCCATTTGCTTGTCCAGGGGACCTTTTTGACCCAGAATTCAAACCTGAGTCTCCTGCATTGCAGGAAGATTCTTTGCCATCTGAGCCACGAGGGAAGTCACTTGCTTAGATAGGCACAGGTGATAGATCAGGTGTGCAGCCTAAGCAGATATATGGACATCCAGGATACCAAAATGCCTGTCACTCCTTCTTGCAGGTATCCCTCAAAACAGTTTACAAGAGATCCTCTAAGCATTTCCCATTTTACCTGGCTTGCTATGAGTAGGGGAGGAAGTCACATAGCCATGAACAGAGCACACACAATCAGGTCCATGCCTCTCTTTTCCTATGTTGCTCAAGAGACCACAAGTGTGCTTTCTTGAGTGAGCAACAAAGGAGTTCAAACAAGTAAGAGTTCAAGAACACACACTTCAGAATTTATGTAACCTAGGTATGCACTTACATGAAAACCATTCTTGGTTCATATTGTAACAGGAGGAAAAAAGAACTGAAAACCACTGTTGCAGAGACAGAATATATAAATAGACCAGATAAGCTTGAGGATCATTAAGTACCCTCTTAACTTTCAAGAAAAATCATGACTCACAAAATAACCACATGCTGGACAAGATGTTTATTTAAACATTTGTTTGAATACATATGAGGCAGAGTGAATAGAATTACAGAATTATCCTGCTTATAAATTCATTGTTCTGTTATTAAGACTGCATTGTCAACTTTAAAAAATAATTTTTACCTTTATTTAAAAAAATAAGTACCCTCTTAAGCCTTTTGGGAACAAAGAGATATTCAAATGTAGTTAATCAGAACAGTGGGCATTTGTAATTTGCTTCTCCAGCATAATAATAATTCCTTTTCCAAGTCACAGCCAGGGTCCTGCACAGAGCTTCATAGGTCTTGCATCACAGGACTCCACGGTGGTGCCAGTCACACTGCAGACTGTGTGAGAGGGCCACAGCCTGCACGGCACTCGCAGCAGACCTGACCACAGCCCTCAGCTTCCTCTGTGACTCACTGCTCACCCTGTCACAGTCAGCGTGATGGGACAGAACACCACCCCACAGTCACAGCACACGACCAGGCCTAACAGTCCCATTCGCCTGGCCCCTGGGTCAGTGGTAGGCACATTAACTAAACCTAAACTGGTCCAATCAGGGTGGATCTCAGAAATTTTTAATGGGAATGTACTTCATATAACATAATTTCCAAATGAAAACCCTGTCTTTTTTTTCACACTAATAATATTTCATGAAGACAGCAACTATTGATTAAATGTGTCAAAATGAAGGACTTCCTTTTTTTCCTAAGCAATGATGATGGTGTATCTTCATTAACACAGCGACTCTCTTGTTTGGTCTCTCCTGCGCCCAGTTGACACCACTGAAATTGGATTTCAAAGGTTTTTTTTAGAAAAAAAGGTTTTATAAAACTGACAAAATGGGACTAAACTGGCATTGCCATAATCCCTAAGGCACCGGTCAAGGCGAGAGCAGATGGACCAAACTGTACTGAAGGTAGTGAGTTTCCGTCACTGTGGGAGATCAAATCCAGGCTGAGTGACTGTTTAAAGCACGTAGTAGAGGGGATTCAAACATCCACTGGGGGCCAAGGTGATGTCTTCAATGCGGTCTTTTAAATAGTGAAGATATTCAAACATATGCACACAAACAGAAACATGATATTCTAAGAATTAAATAGACTAACTATCTGCCTCCAAAAATCTTTGGATGCAGAAGAGTGTGAAGATGCTTTCCTTTGCGCGGTATCATTCAATAGAATGGTGAAGCCAGTATGTCAAGATTATGAACCAGATTCCTGGGTGGTTTTCTTTACAATTTTGTTGAGACAGTCTACTTCTTTGTGCATTATGTTATTTTTATGTTACTAATTTTAAATTTTATGAAGCTTCCTCCCATATATTTTCCCTATGTAGCTATCTAAAAAAAACATACACAACACAGTGACCAATTTTTTGTCATTTATGTCTTTTGCTTCACCAATTTATTTACAGATTTATGGTTCATTGACTTTCATAGTTTGAAAATAAATGTTAAATCAATACTTTGTATAAATTTATTATAGTTTTACTCTAAATTATTTTGCAATACATTGTTTGACCAATGTGGCTTAAAATTCGGTTGTTTATAAATGAAAACATTAAGCAAGTTGAAGGCATAAAATCAGCTAGCACTCTAATATAGCAGCTTGTGAGTGAGAAACTATATAGCATTTTTATGTAACATATGGGAAAACTGTGCAGCATGGGGTTTTTGAGTATTAATTCTACAGTTGTACTAAATCTAACATGACAGTCTCTATCTACAACCCAGCCAGATTTAAAGTGCTAAGTTTTCATTGATGCTCTGAATGCTGAATTATCTAAGTGGTGCTGTTCAAGAAAGTCCATCTTCATAAAGCAAGTTTAGACTCCTTAGCATCCTCACATGGAAATCATCTTAAATACTAGGTATTCCAAAATGTAGTTTTCTTTCAAATTCAGGGGTCCTTCCAAAATTACTCTTCTATTTTGAGCAATCATCTTTTAAGTACAAGAAAATATCTATCAGTGTAAAAAAGAAAAAAATTTAAAATTTTGATCATCCCATTTTTCAGGGCTTCACTTTTCTTTACCTGACTCTCTGCTTTTTTGACAAATCATAAACTAGAAACTGCACAGTTGAGGGACAAAAGGAAGAAGAAGTACACGAGAGCCACGGTACTTTTTAAAGGCATATATAAGTACAACCGAATGAATTTTCACAAAACAAACACATCCATATATACTCGACCAGATCAAGAAGTAGAATGCTACTAACTCCCCAGAAGCACCATTCAGTCTCACTTCTACTCACCGGCCACTGCACCCCCCAAGGTAAGTAGTATCCTGACAGTTGACTGATAGTTTTTCCTGCATCTATACTTGATATAAATGAGATAATACGTTCATACTTCTGTGAATGACTTCTTCCACGCGGTTTAGATTTGTGAAATGTAGTCATGCTGTCATAAATAACTTGCTCCTTCTCACTGTTACAAACTGTTTCATTTTTTAAACATACCACAATTTATTTCTCCATTATACTATCAGAGGGCATTTGGTTAGGTTCTAGATTTGAGCTATTACAGATAAAGCTGCTATGAGTATTCTGGAGCATATCTTTTAGTGAATATAAGTACACATTTTTGTTGAGTACATATCAAGGCACTATTTTAGTTCTACGCAGGTATGGTTAATACCTCTACTCCTTATGTAATGTCCTCAGAATCAAGGACAATGACACCTTTTTTCTAGTCATGATGTTTGGAAGGTAGCCTAAAGCTTTTCAGATGCAAGAAACTACATTTCAAAACATTCTAGTAAGACATTGGCAGCATATTTAGATTTTTATAGATTTCAGACTTTAACTTATAAGTACATGAAGTTAACTTGATTTTTATATCACTACATTTAATTCCTAATTTAAACTCCCATTCTGCCTAATGGGCAAGAACTTAAACCTCAGTGAATTCAGAATGTCTCTCTCCTGCCTTTTCTGGAATTCCTAAATTCCAGAGATGGACATGATGTGGGGCTTCTAGTTGTCATCTATTCAAGCTGACGTGTTCATTCCTACCTGGGGCCTGCTTGGTACTGAGATGCCTTCCTGCTTCGGACTTCTTTGGGTCTGCTGGCTCTCTTTGCTGACATTAGGCTGTCTCTCAGGCCTATGCCTGATAATCATGTTCACACTCATGAATAACTTTCCTTTGTTCCCATATCCTGTTGGACCCATAAATACTCCATTGTTTAGTCCAGGATGGACTAGGCAGCCTGGAGAGAAGAATGATTAGCAGGAGCGCAGAGGATTTTAAGGGCAGTAAAACTACATTATATGATAACATATGGTGGATATAGCAGGCTTCTCATGTGGCTCAGTGGTAAAGAATCCGCCTGCCAATCAGGAGACACAGGTTCAATCCTTGTGTTAGGAAGACCCTCTGGAGGAGGAAATGGCTACCCAGTATTCTTGCCTGGTGACAGAGGAGCCTGGTGGGCTACATACAGACTGTAGGGCTGCAAAAAGTCAAACATGACAGGGACGGAGCACACAAACAAGCATGGTGGACACACATCATTACACATTTGTCCAAACCCACAGAAGGTGCAAAGCAAGAGTGCATCCTAATGCAAATTATGAAGCCTGGATGATAATGATGTGTCAGTATAAGTTCATCAGTTGTAACAAATGTACTGCTCTGGTGGGTGAAGTTGATAATGGGGATGGCTATGCATATGCAGGGGAGTGAGTGCAGAGGAAATCTCTATACCTTCCTCTCAATCTTGCTGTGACCCTAAAACTTCTCTGAAGTTAGTTTATTTTAAAAAGAAGAAAAAAATCATATATGAACAAGCAGTCATTGAAACTGTTTGAAAAGATTTATGAACTAAAGTTGATAAAAATTGTTCAATAGGACTTTCTTGGTGGTACAGCGGATAAGAATCTGCCTGCCAATTCAGGGGACATGGGTTCAGTTGCTGGTCTGGGAAGATCTCACATGCTGCAGAGCAATTAAGCCCATGTGCCATAAATACTGAAGCCAACATTCTCGAGGGCCCACAAGCCACACATACCGGGACCACGTGCTGCAACTATGGAAACTCATGTGCTGAAAGCCTGTGCTCTGCATCAGAGAAACCACCGCAACAAGAAGCCCACGCACTGCAGTGAGGAGTCTCCTCCGCTCACTGCAACTGGAGAAAAGCCCAAGTGTAGCAAAGGAGACTCAGGGCAGTCAAAAATAAACAAATAAATTATTTTTATATTACTTAACAATATGTGGTTATGTGTGTGCATGCATACACACACGCACACACACACATACACGCTCATACTTTACACAGCTAACAATTCCAAGTGCTATGGTGGTTGAGCAAATATCTGTAATGAAAATTAAGTTTAGTCAATACCTTCAAAAATAAAGACAGTGGACAAGGATATATTTTACAACAAAGGGAATATATCCAATATTTTATAACTATACATGGAGTATAACCTTTACAATTATGCATCAGTATGCTGTATACTTGATACATATAATATTGTAAATCAACTATACCTCAATCAAAAAAATAAAAAATAAAGGCAGCTGGTTGTTTTAATATTATCAGTGGGAAAGCTTTAATATAAAAACCCTGGATAAAAAAAAAATAAAAAAATAAAAATAAAAACCCTGGATAGAATTAAGTCATTTTTATTTCACTGCTTTCACCTTTTGCCCTGAGATAAGGGAACAAACCCCACAGTTTTATATTTTGCTTCCTATTAACTAAGGGAATGCATGCTCATTACAGAACATTGACACTTAAAGAAACATCCAATAAAGAAAATGAAAACTCCCCCACAAAATTATCTCCCCAGAGATTATCACTACCAGTGATATGGTAAGATTTTTTCTGATATTTTTTTCTATCCATATACGAAATCGGTGTCTATCTAGGTTTAAAAAACACAACACCAACTCCAAAAGCCTAGGTGAGCAACAGAGAGCTTTATTGCACCTTTGTGAAAAGAAATAACATGAAAATTATATCATTATAAAGTTTCCAAAATGTTCACTTTATTTTTCCTCCACTTCACAAAACTGCTTTCTCTCTCTCACATGGTCTCTTCCTCCAAATTCATAGTCACCTTTTCATAAACCTCCTTGCTCCTCCATGTCTTTTATATTTCCCTTTTCTTTTCTCAAGTAGTCTGCAGGCTTTTCTAGTTTTCAGTCAAACTGATCCCATTATTAGGTAATTAGTCAAGTAAATCAAGGACCTTTCTTTCTTAGAAAGATAAGGAGGGCAGGAGTAGCAATGGAAAGTAGTCATAATTTAACATTCTTTCCTTATCATATATGTGTGGCTCTATTATAGGAACAGTTCTTTTAGTTAAATAAAAATAAAATTATTATACATTCTGCTTTATAATTTCTTTTTTTCACTTAATATATGTTAAACATCTGTTGATGTCAGTATAAATATATCTACATCATGTTTTATAGTCACTTATCATTTCATTACATAATTGTTTCATTAATTTATTTAGCCAATCCCCTGTGGTGGGACATTTGGTTATTTCCAAATTTTTGCTGTTTTATGTAATGCTACAATGAATATTCTTGAATGAGTAGAGTAGAAGCCATCTCATCTAACCCTATTGGGAACACTGGTTGGTTAATCAATTTAAGGAAAATGTAAAAATTGATACATGTTTTAAATACTTTATATTAACTTAAGACACACAGTATATGTTCTTCTCTAATATTTTTACAAATAGTCAGGGTCTTTTATCTGGAGAATGAGTTTCACTGATCATGTATAATTTTATATCATGTGTCTTGCATAAACCATTGCCAAAACATAAGGTTTACAATTTCCCATTTCAGTTTTTTTCAGTGTAGAGTTCAGTGGACTGTGGGCTTTAGGATGGGAGTTAGTGTATACTTTAGTTAGTGTTAGTGTGTACTTTCGAGAGAACTACAGTGTTGATTACTCTGGTGAGTTAAGTTGTTTAAGTGGAGACTGATTAAGAGTACCTCTACCATATATTTGTAAGATAAATTCTTAGAAGTGAAATTACTGAGAGGGTATATGCACTAGAAACTTATACATACTGTCAAAGAGTTCTCCAAAAAGGTTATCATAACTTACATTCTCAAAAATACTGTGTTGGTGAGGATATTTTTCAGATATCCTCACCAACAGTGGCTATAAAGAGTAGTTTAAATGCAACAATGCTATTTATTCAGCAATATTTATTAAAATTTCTATGTGTAAAATTTACTCAAAATGGATCATAGACCTAGATATGACAGTTGAAACTGTAAAATTCACAAAAGAAAACTGCAATAGACTGAACGTCTGTATCCCTTGAAATTCATATGCCAAATCTCAACATCCAAAGTGATGGTATTTAGAAGTGAACCTTTGGGAAGTGACCAGGTGATGAAGATGAAGCCCTCATAAGTGGGATTAGTGCCCTTATAATGAGACCCCAGAGAGCTCCCTTGCCCTTTCTTCCATCTGATGATAACAGCAAGAGACAGCAGCCTATGAATCAGGAAATAGGTCCTCATCAGATAACAAATTTGCCAGCATCTTAAATCTTGGCCTTCACAGACTATAGAAGAATGAGAAATAAATTTCTGTTGTTATCAGCCACGTAGAAGTTTCTCTTGTTTTTATGACATTTTTGTTATAGCAGCCAAAACAAAGTAAAAAATACAGGAGTAAATCTTTGTGCTCTTAGGTTTGTAAAGTCTTCTTATATATGATATCAAAACACAAGAGACAAAAGGAAAAACAGATAAACTGGACTTTATAAAAATTAAAAACTTTTGTGACAACTCACAAATATATGGGGAAAATATTTTTAAATCACATATTTATAATGGATTTGCATCTAGATTATATAAAGAACACCTAAAAGTTCATTTTAAAAAGAAAAAAATGATGCTGTATAAGAATAAGCAAAAAAAAAAGAATAAGCAGAAGATCTGAACAGACATTTCTTCAAAGAAAATATACAAATGGCCTAAAGCACATGAAAAGATACTCAATATGATTGGCCATCAGGCAAATATAAATCAAAACCACAGTAAGATACCACTTTACATTCACTAGGATGGCTATAACAGAAAAGATAATAATAAGTGTTGGAGAGGTGTGGGGAAACTGGAACCCTAATACATTGCTGGTGGGAATGTAAAATGGTATATTCACTTTGAAACCAGTCTGGCGGTTCCTCAAAATGTTAAATGTATACCATGCGTACTAAGTCACTTCAGTCATGTCTGACTGTTTGCAATCCCATGGACTGTAGCTTGCCTGGCCCCTCTGTCCATGGGATTCTCCAGGCAAGAATCGTGGAGTAGGCTGCCATGCTCTCTTCCAGGGGATCTTCTGAACCCAAGGATTGAACCTGCGTCTCTTACTTCTCCTGCACTGGCAGGCAGATTCTTTACCTCTAGCACCACCTGGGAAGACCCAATAGTCACCATATGATCCATCAATTCCACTTCTAGGCATATTTCCAAGAGAAATGAAAACATGTCCACACAAAAACTTAAAAACAAATGTTCATAGCAGCATTATTCATAGTAGCCAAAAAGCAGAAACAATTCAAATACCCATCATCTAATGACTGAATACATAAAATGCAATATATTCACATAATGTAATATTATTGAGCAATAGAAAGGGATGAAATACTGATACATGCTACAACATGGATGAACCCTGAAAATATGCCAAGCCAAAGAAACCAGTCATAAAAGATTAAAACCATCACAGTACTGTAATTATCCTCCAATCAAAATAAATTTTTAAAAAAGATTTTATTTCCCCTATAAAAAAAAGATTATCCATTTTAAGATTCTATTTGTATGAAATATCCAGAATAGGCAAATCCTATAGAGACAGAAAGTAGATTAGTGGTTTCCCAGGGCCAGAGTATGGACAAAATAGGACTGACAAGTAATGGACATGGGGTTTCCTCCTGAGGGCGAGGAAATGTTCTAAAATTAATTATAATAACAGTTGCACAGCTCTTAATAATGTGAGTCTACTAAAACCCATTGAATTATACACTTTAAATGGGTCAGTTGTTTGATACGTGACTTATACTTTAATAAAGCTGTTACATTAAGTGGGGAGGGATAAATTGGGAGATTGGTATTGACATATATACACTGCTATATATAAAATAGATAACTAAGAAGAACATACATATGGCATATGGAACTCTATTCAGTACTCTTTAATGGTCTATATGGAAAAAGAATCTAAAAAAAATGGATATATATGGATATGTGTATAACTGGTTCACTTTGCTATACACCTGAAACTAACACAACATTGTAAATCCAGCTATACTCCAATAAATTTTTTTTAAAAACCTTGATTATATATGTTAGAAAAATTATGTCTCACAATGTTCTAGGTGTTACAAATACAGCAGTTAACATCAGTTCAGTTCAGTCGCTCAGTCATGTCTGACTCTTTGCGACCCCATGGATTGTAGCACATGAGGCTTCCCTGTCCATCACCAACTCCTGGAGTTTGCTCAAACTCATGTCCATCGAATCAGTGATGCCATCCAACCATCTCATCCTCTGTTGTCCCCTTCTCCTCCTGCCTTCAATCTTGCCCAGCATCAGGCTCTTTTCTAATGAGTTGGCTCTTTGCATCAGGTGGCCAAAGTATTGGAGTTTCAGCTTCAGCATCAGTCCTTCCAATGAATATTCAGGACTGACTTCCTTTAGGATGGACTGGTTGGACCTCCTTGCAGCCCAAGGGACTCTCAAGAGTCTTCTCCAACACCACAGTTCAAAAGCATGAGTTCTTCGGTGCTCAGCTTTCTTTCTAGTCCAACTCTCATATCAATACATGACTACTGGAAACATCCATACATGACTCTCACATCCATACACACCTACTCTCCACACATCCAACTCTTACATACATATGTGACTACTAATCAAACTGATCATATGGACCACAGCCTTGTCTAACTCAATGAAATTACAAGCCATGCCATGTAGGGCCACCCAAGACGGACGGGTCATGGTGGAGAGTTCTGATAAAATGTAGTCCACTGGAGGAGGGAGTGGCAAACCACTTCTATATTCTTGCCTTGAGAACTCCATGAACAGTGTGAAAAGGCAAAAAGACATGACACTGAAAGATGAACTCCCCAGGTTGGTAGATGCCCACTATGCTACTGGAGAAGAGTGGAGAAATAACTCCAGAAAGAATGAAGAGGTGGAGCGAAAGCAAAAGCATCGCCCAGTTGTGGATGTGACTGGTGATGGAAGTAAAGTCTGATGCTGTAAAGAACAATATTGCATAGGAACCTGGAATGTTAGGTCCATGAATCAAGGTAAATTGGAAATGGTCAAACAGGAGATGGCAAGAGTGAACTAAGATGGACTGGAATGGGCAAATTTAACTCAGATGACCATTATATCCACTACTGTGGGCAAGAATTTCTTAAAAGAAATGGAGTAGCCCTCAGAGTCAATGAAAGAGTCCAAAATGCAGTCCTTGGATGCAATCTCAAAAGTGACAGAATGATCTCTCTTCATTTCCAGGGCAAACCATTCAATATCACGGTAATCCTGACCAGTAATGCTGAAGAAGCTGAAGTTGAACAGTTCTATGAAGACCTACAAGACCTTCTAGAACTAACACCAAAAAAAGATGTCCTTTTCATCATAAGGAACTGGAATGCAAAAGTAGAAAGTCAAGAGATATCTGGAGTAACAGGCAAGTTTGGCCTTGGAGTACAAAATGAAGCAGGGCAAAGGTTAACAGAGTTTTGTCAAGAGAACACACCAGTCATAGCAAACACCCTCTTCCAACAACACAAGAGATGACTCTACACATGGACATCACCAGATGGTCAATATCAAAATCAGACTGATTATTCTTTGCAGCCAACGATGGAGAAGCTCTATACAGCCAGCAAAAACAAGACTGGGAGCTGACTATGGCTCAGATCATGAACTCCTTACTGCCAAATTCAGACTTAAATCAAAGAAAGTAGAGAAAGCCACTAGACCATTCAGATATGACCTAAATCAAATCCCTTAATTTAATACAGCGGAAGTGAGAAATAGATTCAAGGGATTAGATCTGACAGAGTATCTGAAGAACTATGGACAGAGGTTCGTGACATTGTACAGGAGGCAGTGATCAAGACCATCCCCAAGGAAAAGAAATGCAAAAAGGCAAAATGGTTGTCTGAGGAGGCCTTACAAATAGGTGAGAAAAGAAGAGAAGCTAAAGGCAAAGGAGAAAAGGAAAGATATACCTATTTGAATGCAAGTTCCAAAGAATAGCAAGGAGAGACAAGAAAGCCTTCCTCAGTGATCAATGCAAAGACATAGAGGAAAACAACAGAATAGGACAGACTAGAGATCTCTTCAAGCAAATTAGAGATACCAAGGGAACATTTCATGGGCGCGACAAAGGACAGAAACGCTATGGACCTAACAGAAGCAGAAGATACTAAGAAGAGGTGGCAAGAATACACAGAAGCACAAAAAAGATCTTCATGACCCAGATAACCAGGATGGTGTGATCACTGAACTAGAGCCAGACATCCTGGAATGCAAACTCAAGTGGGCCTTAGGAAGCATCAGTAGGAACAAAGCTAGTGGAGGTGATGGAATTCCAGTTGAGCTATTTCAAAGCCTAAAAGACGATGCTGTTAAAGCTGACATGTCTTCTATTTATCCTTCCACATTCACTCACCATCCTTCTCCATTATGTGCTCTGCCCATAGAGGCTGATCTAACAGACCACATCAAAAGGGTTCTCAGGCTTTGGTTGAGTTTGGCCAACAGCGAACCCAGGCAGGAGATCAGAGTGGGAAGGAAGGTGGGGTTATAATATTTACTCTTTCAGCTCTCTCACTGAGGGGCACCTGTGCCTGCTGTGTCTCTACAGTGAGAGAGTCACCGATCTTCCCAGAGAGGAAACTTTCCACGCTGTCTCTTTCATGTTCTGTTAACTGCTACAGCAATTCCTCCAGCCTCTATATTTACATGAAAGCCAAAGAACAAGCTAGGAACATATCAGAGATGGGGAAAAGACTAAGGATCGTAACCAAAGAAATCAGTTGAGCTTTAACCCATAAAAAAGAGCACAATTAACATTTTGTGGAGCAAAAATTCATAAAAATAAATATTTTAACTGTTACATCTCACAGATAAATTATATCATGCCATGGGTAAAGATTTTAAATATAGTATTGCCAAGGTAAGAGTCAAAATTACCTAGCACAAATTCACTGACAAGGGGCTGCTGTACAATCTTTTTAAAAAGTTGAATACTCAATTTATTTACTCTAAAGAATAGGGCACTAGACTCACAATCTCTTTGTGCTTATTTTTCCATCTGAAAAGTGTAGTAGTGGTTTTGACTTCTTTAAATTCTCATTCCTGGTAACAAATACTTATGCACTTCCAGTTCTGACTGATTAGAGTGCCCTCATGTGTGTCTTTGCTGTAATGTTTTAGATTTCTGAGAAAGATAGTAATCTCAGCAGCAATACAATTATAATTTATTTCCCATTTATAATAGCTTGAAGTATCACTCAGCAAATGCTGAAGAGTGTGATTAATCCTACTACAGTTCATTATCAAACTTTTCACATGCCAAATTTTATTCTAAAGTAATGAAGTTATTATTTGCCCCAGTTCAAATGTTAATAACTTGAGTTTTTTTCCTTAAAACTTCTAAGATAGGTTTTTCACTATAATGATTTTATTATCATACCTTAATGAAAAGCTGTAGCCAATTAAGTTGTCAATTATATATGATAGCCTGACTATACATTTTTGGAGGGTGGATAACAGCTCAAGGAACCAATTCTAACTCAGTTTTTCCAAATAAAAATTTGCTTGTCTAAATCATTGCAAAGAGACTTCTTCCTACTCAAAAAGACTATATTTGAGGACGCCAACGCCAAAAGAGAATTTCATTTTTTTTGGAACTGTATATAAAATCAAAAATCTCATAAACCCAACAATATTTTATATGGCACTTATCCAACAAGTATTTATTGAGGGCCCCCACTATGTGCCAGGAATGAGATGTTAAACTGAGGAACCTGAATTTACTAAAGTAAAGCAAAAGGTACTGTTTTTTCCTCCTTTTATAAAATGACTTAGTAATAAATGCCTTACCCAAGAGGGTTTCTTTAAAGATCTAATAACATGACATATGTAACCACAACTTTTAAAACAGAGAAATGTTGTTAAAACATTTGCAAGAGAAACCCTGGTGATTCCAAGGACATATTTTAGGCGTTGCCTTGTGTATAGAAGATCTTTGAATGTGAGGCTCTACTACTACTCTAACTTTTTTTTAATTAAAAATGTTCTTCTGGGAAGAGAGAATTATGTTACCTAAGAAAAGAAGTCTGGACTATTATTTTCCTCATTGCCTCTTACCTTCTTTACCTTAGTCAATGTCAGGCAGGGCACACATTGGCTGTGGATACCAGTTAAGTCAAGAGGTCAGATTAACTATTCTAGATTAGCCAGAATGGAGCAATTATATTAACCCGGCAGAAGCCAGCATTACACCTTTCCTAAATCCCTGAAACTAATAACACCAGCAAACACATGATGTTCAAAGGTACGTATTATAGTATATGAGGTGATAATCTGATCCTAGGCCCTGTAGAAAATTGAATAGACCCACAAATCACATATCCCACATATAAGGGACAGATTTCCTCTTCTTGGGCTCTAAAATCACTGCGGATGGTGACTGCAGTCATGAAATTAGAAGATGACTGCTTCTTGGAAGGAAAACTATGACAAACCTAGACAGTGCATTAAAAAACAGAGACATCACTTTGCCAACAAAGGTCTGTATAGTCAAGGCTATGGTCTTTCCAGTAGTCATGTATGGATGTGAGAGTTGGACCATAACGAAGGCAGAGTGCCGAAGAACTGATGTTTTCAAACTGTGGTGTGGAGAAGACTCTTGAGAGTCCCTTGGACAGCAAGGAGATCAAACCAATCAATCCTAAAAGAAGTTAACCCTGAATATTCATTGGAAGGACAGATGCTAAAGCTGAAGCTCCAATACTTTGGCCTCCTGATGTAAAGAGCTGACTCTTTGGAGAAGACCCTGATGCTGGGAAAGATTGAAGGAAGAAGGAGAAGAGGGCAACAGAGGATGAGATGGTTGGATGGCATCACTGATTCAATGGGCATGAACTTGGGCAAACTTCAGGAGATGGTGAGGGACAGGGAAGTCCAGTGTGCTGCTGTCCTTGGAGTTGCAAAGAGTTGGACATGACTTGGCAACTGAACAACAATGAACAACATATCACAGCCCCCCTTCCTGCTGTCCTCTATCCACTCAGAATCTGCCATGGTATTCCAAGAAAAGTTCCATGTCCCACAATTCTGTCTTCTCCAAGTTCCAATGTAAATTTCCATGGTTTCATGTGGCCTATTATTCAGTTATTTCCAACCTTTGCAAGTTTGATGACATACACTTCCTCTCCAACTTTTAAACATCATGGAGAAAAAAGAATTCATTTGAATCAGTTCTAATGAGATGGATGAAACTGGAGCCCATTATACAGAGCGAAGTAAGCCAGAAAGATAAAGACCATTACAGTATACTAACACATATATATGGAATTTAGAAAGATGGTAATGATAACCCTATATGCAAAACAGAAAAAGAGACTCAGATGTATAGAACAGACTTGTGGACTCTGGGAGAAGGCGAGGGTGGGATGTTTCAAGAGAACAGCATCGAAACATGTATATTATCTAGGGTGAAACAGATCACCAGCCCAGGTTGGGTGCATGAGACAAGTGCTCGGGCCTGGTGTACTGGGAAGACCCAGAGGGATCGGGTGGAGAGGGAGGTGGGAGGGGGGACCGGGATGGGGAATACATGTAAATCCATGGCTAATTCATTTCAATGTATGACAAAAACTACTGCAATGATGTAAAGTAATTAGCCTTCAACTAATAAAAATAAATGGAAAAAATAAAAAAAATAAATAAAAAATAAAATAAAATAAACATCATGGAAATTATTTAACATATCAAAAGTAGATTTAAAAAAGCATAGTGAATCCTCCGCATACCCATCAACCAACTTTAAATACTGTCAACATTTGGGGAACTTCAAGGTTAGAATAGCCTGACAATGGGAGTTCCCTGGTGATCTACTGGTTAGGATTTGGTGTTTTCACTTCCAAGGCCTGGGTTCAATCTCTGATCAAGGAATTGAGATCCTGCTACACAGTCAAAAAAAAAAAAAAGAAAGAAAAACAGCACGAGAGTGGGTGGTGATTAGAAAACCAAACAGAATTTTTGAAACAAAAATATAATATTTAAAAGTATAAAATCAATGGAAAGATTAAACAGCGGGATAATTAGTGATCTATAAGACAGTCCCAAAGAAGTTACCTAGAATATACCATTGTGGTGGTGGTTGTGGTTTAGTTGCTAAGTTATATCTGACTCTTGCAACTCCCATGGGCTGTAACCCACGAAGCTTCTTTGTCCATGGGATTACCCATGCAAGAATACTGGAGTGGGTTGCCATTTCCTTCTTCAGGGGATCTTCCCAACCCAGGGATCGAACACAGGTCTCCTACATTGCAGGCAGATTCTTTACTGACTGAGCCACCAGGGTAGCCCCAAATATACCATAGAGACAAAGAAATGGAAAGACGAAAGAGAAATTATTGGTCACAGATGATAAAGTGCAAAGGTCCAATGTGCATCTGGCACCAGAAGGAGAAAATGGACAGAATAGAGGAGAATTCATATTCAAAAAATTATGACTAAGGATCTTCTAGAATTGATGAAATTCAAACCCTGAGTTTGAAGAAACTAAATGAATCCCACTCTAAATATAAAGGAATCCATGCCAAGACACATCATTGTAAAACCAAAGGTAAGAAAAAGATCCTAAAACATCTAGAGTAAAATACAGCTTACCTACAAAGGAAAAAATGAAAATAATAGGACATTTCTCAATGGCAATAATAGAAGCCAGAAGACAGTGCAATAATATCTTTAAAGTCTGAGAAGAAAATAACTGTCAACCTAGAATTATGTCATCAAAAAACTACCTCAAAAAAGATCCTGAAGTAATAACATTTTCAGAGAGACTGTGGAAGATACTCACAACTAGGAGGTCAATTACCCTAAAGGTAATTATTGAAGTTTTTAGTGAGAAATTCTAAGGCACTGGGCTTTGTATAAGTTGTGAAAATGCATAGACTGAGAACACAAAAAGACTAAGGGGACACTGGCTCCCACCACAACTACTACCAACCTCATCTTAACATTTCAATTCTAGGACATTTTGGTTACACTGGAGGTATATCGTTTACTTTTGCAGATTTCAGGGGAAGAGAACACTTCTGCTCCATCTCCTCATGCTACTGACCCCAGAAGGCCTTCCTGGCCCATAAGCTCTTAGGAGGAGTGGTTAACATGACTGGTCAGAATTTAAGGCACTTACTGGGCCTTATCTGAATCTTCTTCCTGACTCAGGTCTCTATTCCTTCCCACCTCTTACTGACGTTCCCTTGGGTCTCCTTCAAAACAACTAGTTTTGGAGAAGGAAGATATAGCTGACATAATATCTTCCCAGAGAAAGTTATTATATTCTCATCCTTGCATGTAGCTCCCTAAAGTTCCTCAGTCTGGGACACCAAAGGGGCAAGGGGACGCAGGCATCCTTGGTTTCTGAATTAATAACATTAAAATACCTCAGAACTCATGTGTGTCCCTCTAATATAGATGTTCATCCCTACTCTAAGGTAACGAAGACTAGCTGCTGTCCCTGGGGAAAGGAAAAGCGGCTTCTCTGCCAAATTCAAACACAGGAGATATAATCTTTGCAAGGAAGAAAAACATTGATTTCACAGGGAATTAAAGGTTAATCATCTTGGTAAAATCACCAAGCTCTCTAAAGAGGCTGAATATTTACTGTATTAGAATAGAAACAGGACAAATGGCAAAAAGAAATCTGGACCCAAATATACACTGAACCCAATATATGATAAAAGTTAGCATTCCAGATCAGTGGGAGAAAGATGACTTATTCAATAAATGTAATGAGACAACTGGTTAGACTTTTTTAAAGCTGAATCATTACTTTATGCCAAAATAAAGTCCATATGTATCAAAATTTAAAGATAAAATATGAAAGCATAAAAATACTGAGGGGAGCATGGATGAATATTTTTATAATCTTGGAGTGGAAAAGGCCTTTTCAAGCATGTGTTACCAAATTCAGATTGTATAAAGAAAAAAATTTTATACATTTTGGCTGCATAAAAATAAAAACTTAGACCTTTCAAAATGACATGAAAATACTACTTAGAAAAAGATATATCATCTTCTTGAATAAGAAGGATTAAAATCATAAAGATGTCAATTATTCCCAAATTAGCAATCCAACCAGAATACATTTATTTTTAACTAACATATGCATACAAATCCAGTCAGAATATACTGATTTTACATCAATAATGTACTGATTGATACATTGACTTTACTGGGCAATAACACTAACGTTCATGTGGAAGAATACCTGAGACTAATCAAGAATATTTGGTAAAGAACACCAGTGAAGGGAGATATGTCTTATCACAATTCAACTTAAAACGAAGCTACAGTAAACAAAACCGTATATTATTGGCACAGGAATAGAAAAATAATCAGTGGAAAGTATGGAGAGTCCAAAATTGATTAAACTATATAGGAGAATCTATCAAAGAATCAAGATGGTTTATATATTATATGGTGCTGGAATAACTGAGTATATATTTGGAAGAAAATAAACCTATTTCTTATGGCAGAAACTGATAGCTGCAATACGAATTCCATTCAGAACCCTGATTTTGATTAGGCTAGCAGTGTGTTCAGTCAACTGTTCAACTCCCTCAGTTCAGTTCAGTTCAGTCACTCAGTCGTGTCTGATTCTTTGCAACCCCATGTACTACAGCACACCAGGCTTCCCTGTCCATCACCAACTCCCAGAGCTTACTCAAACTCATGTCCATCGAGTCAGTGATGCCATCCAACCATCTCATCCTCTGTTGTCCCCTTCTCCTCTCACCTTCATCTTGCCCAGCATCAGGGTCTTTTCTAGTGAGTCAGGTCTTTGCATCAGGTGGCCAAAGTATTGGGAGTTTCACCTTCAGCATCAGTCCTTCCAATGAATATTCAGGACTGACTTCCTTTAGGATGGACAGGTTGAGTCTCCTTGCTGTCTAAGGAACTCTCAAGAGTTTTCTCCAACACCACAATTCAAAAGGACCAATTCTTTGACACTCAGCTTTCTTTATAGTCCAACTCTCACATCCATACGTGACTACTGGAAAAACCATAGTTTTGACTAGACAGACCTTTGTTGGTAAAGTACTGTCTCTGCTTTTTAATGTGCTGTCTAGGTTGGTCATAACTTTTCTTCCAAGGAGCAAGTGTCTTTTAAATCTCATGTATATTATCTAGGGTGAAACAGATCACCAGCCCAGGTTGGGTGCATGAGACAAGTGCTCAGGCCTGGTGCACTGGGAAGACCCAGAGGGATTGGGTGGAGAGGGAGGTGGGAGGGGGGACCGGGATGGGGAATACATGTAAATCCGTGGCTAATTCATTTCAATGTATGACAAAAACTACTGTAATGATGTAAAGTAATTAGCCTCCAACTAATAAAAATAAATGGAAAAAAAAATTAAAAAAAAAAATCTCATGGCTGCAGTCACCATCTGCAGTGATTTTGGAGCCCCCCAAAATAAAGTCTGTCACTGTTTCCATGGTTTCCCCATCTATCTGCCATGAAGTGATGGGACCAGATGCCATGATCTTAGTTTTCTGAATGTTGAACTTTAAGCCAACTTTTTCACTCTCCTCTTTCACGTTCATCAAGAAGCTCTTTGCTACTTCTTCACTTTCTGCCATAAGTGTGGGGTCATCTGCTTATCTGAGGTTATTGATATTTCTCCCAGCAATCTTGATTTCAGCTTGTGCTTCATCCAGCCTGGCATTTCACATGATGTACTCTGCATATAAGTTAAATAAGGAGGGTGACAATATACAGCCTTGACATACTCTTTTCCCAATTTGGAACCAGTCCATTGTTCCATGTCCGGTTCTAGCCGTTGCTTCTTGACCTGCATATAGATTTCTCAGGAGGCAGGTAATGTGGTCTGGTATTCCCATCTCTCAAAGAATTTTCCGCAGTTTGTTGTGATCCACACAGTCAAAGGCTTTGGCATAGTCAATAAAGCAGAAGTAGAGGTTTTTTAAAGAATTCCCTTGCTTTTTCCATGATCCAGCGGATGTTGGCAATTTGATCTCTGGTTCCTCTGCCTTTTCTAAATCCAGCTTGAACATCTGGAAGTTCTCAGTTCACGTACTGTTGAAACCTACCTTGGAGAATTTTGATCATTACTTTGCTAGCACGTGAGCAGAGTGCAATTGTGCGGTAGTTTGATCATTCCTTGGCATTCCCTTTCTTTGGAATTGGAATGAATACTGACCTTTTCCATTCCTGTGGCCACTGCTATGTTTTTAAAATTTGCTGGCCTAAGTGCAGCACTTTTATAGCATCATATTTTAGGATTTGAAATAGCTCAGCTGAAATTCTGTCACCTCCACTAGCCTTGTTCATAGTGATGCTTCCTAAGGCCCACTTGACTTTACACTCCAGGATGTCTGGCTCTAGGTGAGTGATCACACTATGGTGGTTATATGGGTCTTAAGATCTTTTTTGTATAGCTCTTCTGTGTATTCTTGCTACCTCTTCTTAGTATCTTCTGCTTCTGTTAGGTCCATAGCATTTCTATTCTTTATTGTGGCCATCTTTGCATGAAATGTTCCCTTGATATCTCTGATTTGATGAGATCTCTAGTCTTTCCCATTCTATTGTTTTCCTATTTCTGATCACTCAGGAAGGCTTTCTTATCGGTCCTTGCTGTTCTTTGGAACTCTGCTTTCAGATGGATATATCTTTCCGTTTCTCCTTTGCCTTTTGCTTCTCTTCTTTTCTCAGCTATATGTAAGGCCTTCTCAGACAACCATTCTGCCTCTTTGCATTTCTTTTTCTTGGTGATGGTTTCAATCACCGCCTCCTGTACAATGGGCTTCCCTCATAACTCAGTTGGTAAGGAATCCGCCTGCAATGCAGGAGACCCCAGTTCAATTCCTGGGTCAGGAAGATCCACTGGAGAACGGACAGGCTACCCACTCCAGTATTCTTCAGCTTCCCTTGTGGCTCAGTTGGTAAGGAATGCGCCTGCAATGAGGGAAACCTGGGTTCAATCCCTGGGTTGGGAAGATCGCCTGGAGAAGGGAAAGGCTACCCCCTCCAGTATTCTGGCCTGGAGAATTCCATGGACTGTTAGTCCATGGGGTCGCAAAGAGTCATACATGACTGAGCAGCTTTCACTTTCACTTTCCTGTACAATGTCACGAACTTCTGTCCACAGTTCTAAAGGCACTTTGTCTCAACAGCAAGCTTGCCTTGAGAACCCCACGAACAGTATGAAAAGGCAAAAAGATAGGACACTGAAAGATGAACTCCCCAGGTCAGTGGGTGCCCGATATGCTACTGGAGAAGAGTGGAGAAATAGCCCCAGAAAGAATGATGAGGTAGAGTCAAAGCAAAAGCAACACCCAGTTGTGGATGTGACTGGGGATGGAAGTAAAGTTGGATGCTGTAAAGAACAATATTGCATAGGAACCTGAAATGTTAGGTTCATGAATCAAGGTAAATTGGAAGTGGTCAAACAGGAGATGGCAAGAGTGAACATTGACATTTTAGGAATGAGTGAACTAATTCACAGAATTGTTCTAATTCACATAATTAAATTCACAGAATGGGTGAATTTAATTCAGATGAGCATTATATCTACTACTATGGGCAAGAATCCCTTAAAAGAAATGAGTAGCCATCATAGTCAAAAAAAGAGTCCAAAACGCAGTACTTGGGTGCAATCTCAAAAATAACAGAATGATGTCTGCTCATTTTTAAGGGGAACCATTCAGTATCACAGTAATCTGAGTCTATGACCCAACCACTAATGCCGAAGAAGCTGAAGTTGAATGGTTCTATGATGACCTGCAATACTTTTAGAACTAACACCAAAGAAAGATGTCCTTTTCATCATAGGGATCTAGAATGCAAAAAGTAGAAAGTCAAGAGATACCTGGAGTAACAGGCAAGTTTGGCCTTGGAGTACAAAATGAAGCAGGGCAAAGGCTAACAGAGTTTTGCCAAGAGAACTCACTGGTCATGGCAAACACCCTCTTCCAACAACACAAGAGATGACTCTACACATGGACATCACCAGATGGTCAATACCGAAATCAGACTGATTATATTCTTTGCAGCCAAAGATGGAGAAGCTCTATACAGTCGGCAAAAACAAGACCGGGATCTGACTGTGGCTCTGACCATGAACTCCTTAATGCAAAATTCAGACTTAAATTGAAGAAAGTAAGGAAAACCACTAGACCATCCAAGTATGACCTAAATCACTGAGACATAATTAGAAATCTAATGGGTAGAACTTCCAGGAAAGCTATTGTTTTTTGATTAAAAACAAAAGAACTTGCCTCTTACCCTTTTCCCTGAAAAATTCTTCCTATTACATAAATGTGACACTTAGAGTATAGAAACTGTATTACATGAGAAAGAAAATCATAAGCTAATGATTGTCGAACAGAAAGTGAGAAGCAGCCTAGATCTTTGATGGCATGTTAGAGCCACACACCAGTACTGACTTTTTACTTCCATTCTTTATGTCACTTAAAAAAAAACCCCATATCTGATGAAAACATTTTAGCAAGGATTATTTTATGCATAGTTGAATGAAAATTCTGTTAACTCAGCATCTATATCATATCATGTACAAAGATGAACTTCAAGTGACTTAGATATCTACATAAAAAATGATAAAAATATGGAGGTGTGTGGGGGAGACTTTAATTAAGAAGAATCACTGGTGCAGCCTCATGGAAAACAGTATGGAGGTTCCTCAAAAAACTAAAAATAGAATTACCATATGATCCCACAATCCTACTCCCAGGCATATATCCAAAACTCTAAATCAAAAAGATACTTGCACCTCTATGTTTACAACAGCACTATTCATAATAGCCAAGACATGGCAACTACCTAAATGTCCATTGACAGATGAATGGATAAAAAAGACGAGATATATATATATATATATATATTATATATATACACACACACATAAAAATACACACACACACAAACTGGAATATTACTCAACCATGAAAAGAATGAAATAATGCCATTTGCTGCAATCTAGATGGAATTAGATATTCTCACACTAAGTGAAGTAAGTCACAGAGAGAAAAAAACACCATATGATATCACTCACATATGGAATCTAAAAATACGACACAAATAAACCTATCTATGAAGCAGAAGCAGACTCACAGACATAGAGAACAGACCTGTGGTTGCCTAGCGAGGTGGGAGAAGGGTGGAATGGGAGTTTGTGGTTAGCAGATACAAACTATTATATATAGAATGGATAAGCAATAAGGTTCCATTATATAGCACAGGAAACTATATTAAATATTCTGAGATAAACTATAATGGAAAAGGATATTTTTAAATGTATATATATGTATAACTGAATCGCTCTGCTGTATAGCAAAAATTAACACAACACTGTAAATCAACTATACATCAATAAAAAAAACTTAAGACATTAAAATAAATAGAGAGATTACCAGGGGCAGGGGAGAAGAATTCAAAGGAAAGCTTCACTATTGGCATATTAAGTTTTTTCTATCATGAAAGTATAAATAAAATCAAAACAAACAATTGACTGGGAAAATATTTATATTAATAACATATGAGTTACAGTCCCTAGCATTCAAAAGTTTCTACAGACTAATTAGAAACAAATGACCAGTAGGAAAAATGGAAAAGGGATATAATAGGCAAGGTGCAAAAGAGGAAATTCAAACATTCAATAAAAATATGAATAAATGCTCAGCCTCACTAGTCAGGATATGCAAATAAAAACAAGAATAAGTTATCATTTATCACTGATTTCCAAAAACCATAAAGTGTGATAATATCTGGTACTGAGTAAAGGAAATTCATACATGCTGCTAGGAATATAAATTGCTTCAACAAACTTGGAAAATATTTGAACTAACAGTCTCGGTTTTAAGGAATCTATCCTACAGAAATAAAGGCCTCAAAATGCAAGATAAATACATTGATGACATTGGGTATTTTTTATGACTATCATATCATAGTAACTGCCTTTAATTTATTCATGATTCCTGGTATACTTGTCCTTTTTGCAGTTTGATTTGCTGTTCCTTCCACTGAGAGTTAAAGTCTACTTCTCTACTTGAATCCTGGACTTGGTGACTTTCTTCCACCAATGGGATGGTACAACTGTGGCACAAACGGAAGTTGAAAAGCAATTGCAGGATTTCCTTCTTGGCTCAGTGGTGAGGAATTCACCCACTAATACAGGAGATGGGGGTTTGATCCTTGGTCCAGGAGGATCCCATATGCCATGGAGCAACTAAGCCCAACTAAGCCCAGCAACTATTGAGCCCGTGCTCCAGAGCCTGGGAGCTGCAACTACCGAGCCCAAGTGCTGCAACTTCTGCAGCCGGAGCACCCTGAAGACTGTGCTCTCCAGCAAGAGAAGCCACTGCAATGAGAAGCCTGCTCGCCACACCTCGAGAGCAGCCCCCCTCACTGCAACTACAGAAAAAGGCTGAGCAGCAAAGAACACCCAGCACAGCCATAAATAAATACATAAAATTATTTTAAAATTTTAAAAAATGTTTTAAAAAGTAATTACACACTGGAGCTTGCTCTTTCCTGCAGATAGGACCAGCCTCCTGGAGGATGAGAGATCATGTGGAGAAGACCCTGGAAACCATCCTAGCTGAGGCCCCACATATGTGAGTGAGGCCATTCTAAACCCTCCAGTACCAGCTAAGCTGGCCCAGATGAGAACTGACCAGCCAACTCTCAGAATTCTAAGAAATAATAAATATTTGTTGTTTTAAGTCACTAATTTAGGTGATTTGCTTCACAGAAAAAAAAAGTATTTGATAGTGAAACACAAACAAAATGAGTTACAAAACTTTGGATATAATCAATGGGAAAAGAGGAATCAATTGTTTCACATCCCTGTTACCGACTATTATGCAATTATTAGAGTGTTAGAGTCTTCATCTATTAGTTCAGAGCAACCATACCCAATATAAAGGTAATGTGAGACACGTGTAATTTTAAGCTTTTATAGCTACATTAAAAGTAGACAAAATTTTAATAATCTATTTTATTTAACCTAATATACCCCAAATATTATCACTGTATGTGTAATCAATAAAAATTATTAGTTAGGTATTTCACATTCTTTTTTTTAAACTAACACTTAGAAATCTGGCATGTATTTCATACTTCAGCACAATTTAATTCTGACTAGCTACATTTCAAGTGTTCAATAGTTACGTGTGGCTAGATTACCACAGACTCAAATGTTTGAGTCTCTCCACAGCTACCTCCTCAATTCCTTTTTAACAGAAAAGACATATAAGTGTACATCAGTATGCAGAATGGGATGGAAGGATGTAACCCAAGTCGTTAAAATTGCTTTGCCCAGCCAACTGAGGTTGGAAGGAAAAGCAGATTATATCTCTTTATACATTCTTATAAAGGTATGTTAATTAAAAAAATAATAAAGGTATGTTAATCAAAAAATTATTTTTAAAAGTTAATCACAAAGCATAAAATAAACTAAAAACAATGAAATAAAAAGGAACACATCAATGGCTCCTAACCAAGATTACTTTCAAGATGAAGAATTTTACTTTTTAATAGAGATCTTTTGGCACTATTTCTATTTCTTAAACTTTAACCACATATTACTTTTTTTTTACAATTTTAAAAGTTACATTTTTATGTAAAATAAATATTGATTTGAAATACTTAATTCCTCATACTAAATATTTATTAAGTATCAGCTCTGATAGGCACAGACTCATTTTTTAACTTAAAGCCATAACAATTAACTTACAGAATGTGTGGGAAATATTTTAGAGCATGGGAGACCTTTGGTGCACCTTCCTTCTTATTCCAAGTAAGGTAACTCTCCTACTTCCAATTACTATTCTACTGAGGAATGAAATACATGGGATTAGCTTGCCACTTAGAAACCTAATGTTACTTGGTAACAAAAAGTGCTATTTCCTAATTTTCTGCCCTACTTATGCAGCGTCATTTTTTTATGGGGGACATAATATGAAGACAGCTACAAAGTGAGCTTCCCTGGTGGCTCAGAGGTTAAAGCATCTGCCTGCAATGCGGGAGATCGGGGTTCGATCCCTGAGTCGGTAAGATCTCCTGGAGAAGGAAATGGCAACCCACTCCAGTATTCTCGCCTGGAGAATCCCATGAACGGAGGAGCCTGGTAGGCTACAATCCACGGGGTCAGAGAGAGTCAGACACGACTGAGTGAAAATCAATCAATCAATATGAAGATACTGAATATCCTAAATCTTTTGTCATCAGTTTATAGGACATCTATAGTATTATTTGACTAGTTTCCACATTGTTTTCCTGGGAGCAACCATCTTGAAAAATGTAACTTTGTACCCCTGGCCATAATTAATTCTAGAAGTGGGCATCTGGGTGGATCAGAGCACACCCAAGATTATATGGGCTTTGAATCCAAGGAGTTGAATCAGTGTCTACCCAGCAGCTGCTGAAGCTATAAGTAAAAAAATCCTGGAGCTATCAGCAGCCTTGCTTCCCTTTGGATGGAATATGGAAGCAAAGGCAGTCACTCTGCAGAGACAGAAAAGAGAATTGCTCAGAAAGGAGCAGAACAGAGATAGAAAGTGAGCTCTCATGACTTTTACACTCTTGGTGCCAGTTTTTTCAGAGGTTGATGTGTATCTTTACTCTGCCTTCAGCATTATTTTTCTATCTGTGACTCCATTAGCTTTCAATAAAACCTTTGTTTACAACTAAAGCCAGTTTAAGCTGGGTATTTAACATGCAACGAAATAATCCCAGCAAATACAAAGGAAGACAAATGTATATAGAACAATTGCAGTTAGGTTTTTGTTTTTTTTTCCTATTTTCCATTTGTATTCTAGCATGATGTTAAACAACTTTCAAAATTTTTGTTGAAAAAAAATACTTCATTGAATCTGAAATTTGCCTATTCATGATAGAGGCATTATTAGTTGCATACCAAGCATCCATTCCTCTACTTTTCCTCCTAAAAGAAAACTTACTCGTTCATGTACTCACTCCTTTCTCCCAGGGAACACACTAACTTAGGGAAAGATGATCCATCCTATTGCTATGCATGGCATTTCCCTATCAACTGTGTATTAAACCAATTACACTACAAGGAAAGATTTTTTAATTAATTAACTATTTACTTAGTTTTGGCTGCACTGGGTCTTGGCTGAGCATGCAGGCTTTCTCGAGTTGCAGCGAGCAAGGGCTACACTTTGTTGTGGTGCAAGGCCTTTCACTGCGGTGGCTTCTCCTGCTGTGAAGCATGAGCCCCAGGCACACGGGCTTCAGTAGTTGCAGCTCACAGGCTCCAGGGTACAGGCTCAGGAGCTGTGGCGCCCTGGCCCAGTTGCCCCATGGAATGTGGGATCCTCCGGGACCAGGGAGCAAATCCACGTCCCCCACATTGGCAAGCAGACTCCACCAGGACCACCAGGAAAGTCCTGGGAAAGATTTTTATTCTATGGTTAGAGAAGTTTTTATGTCCTATGGGACATAAACAAGGAAATTGCAGTTTTAGCTGATGCTGGAAGCCATCTTTCTACTATGAAGAAAGTAACTGGAGAAGATTTAACCCTTTCTATTAAAGTTTTATTTTTTAACTTTAAATGAAAATGTTTTTCATTTATAGAATACTTAATTCCTTTAAAAATCTGCTTGTTCTTTTTTCATAATGTCCTATTCTTGCTTTAAGGGTTCTTTTCCTTTCAGACTTTGAATATTTTAAAGACACTTATATTTTGAGTAACACAATATAAACATACTTATATTTACTTTACCACTAGTGCCATCCCAAATGGGGCTAGTGGTAAAGAACACATGTGCCAATGCAGGAGACAGAAGAGACTCAGTTTCAATCCCTGGGTCAGGAAGATCCTCTGGAGGAGGGCTTTGAAACCCATTTCAATATTCTTGCCTGGAGAATCCCATGGACAGAGGAGGCTGGCAGGCTACAATCCACAGGGTTGCAAAGAGTCAGACATGACAACTGACGTGACTTAGCACACACACATACATAGGAATGGAAATGGGAATTTATGATGGATTCATAGAAAGGTAAGCAGTACATTTTGGCTAGAGATATTTGCTATTCCATGGGTGAGAATCATTGGTATAACCTGGGAGCTTATTAGAAATGCTGAATTTTGGGCTCTACCCCAAACTTACCAAATCAGAAGATGCATTTTTAACAAGATCCCCTGGTGACTGGGGTTATTCATATAAATGTGAAAGTTTGAGAAGCTCTGTTGCTGTAAAGGAAGACAAAGCAATATAGTTAGGGAGGTCAATCAGACTCCTCTGCTATTTCAGATTTAAATTTTAGTCCTCTGTGGAAAATGAATACAACTGCAATGACTATGCTAAAGCCTAACCCATGCTAAAGTTCTAACAGTTAGAACTGGACATGGACAAAACAGATTGGTTCCAAATAGGAAAAGGAGTACATCAAGGTTGTATATTATCACCCTGTTTATTTATCTTATATGCAGAGCATATCATGTGAAATGCAGGGCTAGATGAGTTACCAGCTGGAATCAAGATTGCCAGGAGAAATATCAACAACCTCAAATATGCAGATGGTATCACTTTAGTGGCAGAAAGTGAAGAACTAAAGATCCTCTTGATGAGGGTGGAAGAGAAGAGCGAAAAAGCAGGCTAAAAATTCAATATTGAAAAAACTAAGATCATGGCATCCTGCCCATCACTTCATGGCAAATAGAGAGGGGAAAGGAGTAAGGGTGACAGATTCCTCTTCTTGAGCTCTGAAGTCACTGAGGATGGTGACTGCAGGCATGAAATTAGATGACTGCTTCTTAAAAGGAAAGCTATGACAAACCTAGACAGTGCATTAAAAAGCAGAGACATCACTTTGCCAACAAAGGTCCTTATAGTCAAGGCTATGGTCTTTCCAGTAGTCATGTATGGATGTGAGAAGTAGACCATAAAGAAGGCAGAGTGCTGAAGAATTGATGCCTTCAAACTGTGGTTCTGGAAAAGACTCCTGAGAGTCTCTTGGACAGCAAGAGTATGAAACCAGTCAATCCTAAAGGAAATCAACCCTGAATACTCATTGGAAGGATTGATGCTAAAGCTTATGCTTCAGTACTTTGGCTACCTGATGTGAAGAGCCAACTCATTGGAAAAGATCCTGATGCTGGGAAAGATTGAAGGCAGAAGGAGAAGAGGGCAACAGAGGATGAGATGGTTGGATGGCATCACTGATTCAATGGACATTAACTTGGGCAGACTTCAGGCGATGGTGAGGGATAGGGAGGCCTGGCGTGCTGCGGTCCATGGGGTCACAGAGTCAGACATGACTTGGCAACTGAACAAGTTTGCATAATCTCTAGTATATGTTACTTAAAGACTCTGAAAAAAGCATTTATTTAATTTAAAAAGTACTTCCACATTTACAAAGCTTTCAGATGATCATTACTATATTATTATTATAATAATTATAACTTTGATGTAAACAAAAGCCAGTTATCAGAACTTTTTAGTGTAACAGGTAAGTGGAAATTTGTTCATCCACAGGAAAAAGGAGAAATAAACTGTGGGGCATCCATACAATGGATGTTATATTTAGCAAAAAACAAAACAAAAACAAACTATTGATTCATACAATAGAATGAATGAATCTCAAAGATTATGAATAATTGAAAAGTAAATGAATCTCAAAAACATTATGCTGAGTGAAAGAAACCTTGTACAAGAGTGTAAGATTAAAAAAAAAAAAGGAGTATAAGGTTCTATAACAACTAAATCTATGGTGGAAAAAAACAGTGATTGCTTTCAACATTGGTTAAGGACAGGAATTGACTAAAAGAGGGAGTTATGTTTAGAGTTATGAAAACGTTCTATATCTTGATAAAGGTTAAAATTACACAGGTAAATGTATATATGTCAAACTCACCAGAATGTATACTTAAGATTTGTGCATTTCACTTTACATTTAAAAATTGTAGAAAAATTGAACCCTAGTTAAGAATACATAAGCTGAAGTCTTTAAAGGTGAAGCATACTGAGAATATATACAATTTGCTTTGTTTTTTTTATGCAATTTGTTTTGAAATGCACAAAATAGTAAGATGATTTGATAGAAGATGGACTAGTTGGTTATGGCTAGGAATGGTTAGTTACATGATAACATGAATATACCAAAACGTTACCTATAGAATATAAACTGGGAGGTAGGAGGAGGGTATATGGGTACTTACTGTACTCTTCTTTCAACTAATCTCTACACTTAAAATTTTTCATAATAAAATATTGGGGGAAAGAAAAAAGTTGCAGAAAAAAATAATTGTTGTAATTTTGTGTAAAAATTACACAAAAATAAAAACTGTGTTTTCAAGGATATATTTAAATGAATAAAAAGGTATGAAAGCTACACATAATATTAGGAATTGTCAAGCTGATCTTAAAATTCATATAGAAATGAAAGGACACAAACTAGCCAAAACAGTCTTGAAAAAGAAGACGAAAGTTGGAGGACAAAAACTTCCTGATTTTAAAACATACCAGCCAGCTACAGCAATCATAACAGTGTGTTACTGGTATAAGAACAGACATACAGAAAATAGAATAGAATTAGAGCCAGAAATAAAGTCCTACACTTATGGACAACTGATTTTCAACAAAGATGTCAAGAAAATTCAATGGGAAAAAGACAGTCTTTCAATAAAATGGATATCCATGTGTAAAAAATTAATCTGAACTCCTTTTTCACGCCATATATAAAAATTAACTCAAAAAGGATCACAGACCTCATGCAAGAGCTAAAGCTGCAAAACTCTTAGGAAAAAAATAGAAGTAGATTTTCATGAACCTTGGGAGTAGGGGATGGTTTCTAAGATATGACATTAAATAGTACAAGCAACCAAAGGAAAAAAAAATTAATTGGGCTTTATCAAAATTAGAAAAAAGTTTAGATTTATTTTTAATTGAAGGATAATTGCTTTACAATACAATTAAAATGTTAATGCTTCAAAAATATCATCAAGAAGGGACTTCCTTAGTGATCCATTGGTTAAGACTCTGTACGTCCACTGCAGGGGGCATGGGTTCTATCCCTAGTCATAGAATTAAGATCCTACATCCCACATGCTGCACGTAGTTCAGCCAAAAAAAAAAAAAAAAACATTAAAAAAGTGAAAGACAACCTAAGGAATAGGAGAAAAAATTCGCAAGTCATATATCTGATATGGAACTTGTATCCAGAATATACTAAATTCAGTAACAATTAAAAAATTTTTAATTCAAGAACAAGAAGACAAAAAACCAATTTTTAAACAGTGTCTGAAAAGATGTTTCTGCAAAAGAGACATACAAATGGATGATAACGGATATGAAAAAATGTTCAACATCATTAGCCATCAGAGTAATGCAAATCAAAACCACAGTAAGATTCCACTTCACTTTCATTAGGATGGTTACAAACAAAGAGATAATAACAAGTGTTGGAAAGGATGTGAAGAAATTGGAACACTCATCCACTGCTGATGAGGATGTAAAACAGTACATCCACTTTGTAAAGTAGTCTGGTAGTTCCTCAAAAAGTTAAACAGAATTACCACGTGACTAATTCCACTCCTATATATGTACTCAAGAAAAAAATGCAAATTTATGTCCAATATAAAAAATTCTATGTGAATGTTAATAGCATCATTTATTCCTAACAGTCAACAAGTGGGAAACAACTCAAATATACATTGGACGGTGAATGGATAAACATGTTGGTATATCCATATGATTGAATATTACTGGGCAACAAACAGGAACGAAGTACGGATACAGGCTTCAACATGGATAAACCTTGAAAACATTGTACCAAGTGAAAGAAGTTGTCACAAAAGACACATATTCTATGATTCCATTTATATGAAAAGTCTGTAATAGGCAAAAAGTTGGCTTAAAAATCAACATTCAGAAAACTAAGATCATGGCATCCGGTCCCACCACTTAATGGCAAATAGATGGGGAAACCATGGAAACAGTGATAGACTTTATTTTAGGGGGCTCCAAAATCACTGAAGATGGTGAATGCAGCCATGAAATTAAGAGACAATTGCTCCTTGGAAGAAAAGTTATGACCAACCTAGACAGTATATTAAAAAGCAGAGACATTACTTTGCCAACAAAAGTCCATCTAGTCAAAGCTATGGTTTTTCCAGTAGTCATGTATGGGTGTGAGAGTTGGACCATAAAGAAAGCTGAGCACCGAAAAACTGATGCTTTTGAACTGTGGTGTTGGAGAAGACTCTTGAGAGTCCCTTGGACTGCAAGGAAATTCAACCAGTCAATCCTAAAGGAAATGAGTCCTGGGTGTTCATTGGAAGGACTGAAGCAGAAACTGAAACTCCAGTACTTTGGCCACCTGATAGCGAAGAACTGACTCATTTGAAAAGACCCGGATGCTGGAAAAGAGGAGAAGTCAGGAGAAGGGGACGACAGAGGATGAGATGGTTGGATGGCATCACCGATTCAATGGACATGAGTTTGAGTAAGCTCCAGGAGTTGGTGATGGACAGGGAAGCCTGGCATGCTGCAGCCCATTGGTTGCAGAGTTGAACACGACTGAGCGACTGAGCTACTGAACTGAACTGAACTGAACTGAACTGATAATAGGCAAATCCACAGAGACAGAAGGTAGATTAGTGGTTGCTAGTGGAAGGGCAGATAGGGGAATGAGGAGTGACTATTAATGGGCACTAGGTTTTGTTTTGCAGTAAAGCATATATTCTAAGTTTATAATGATGGTTACTCTGTGACTACCCTAAAACCCACTGAATTGTATACTTCAGAAGGGTAAATTGCAAGTTATGTGAATAATATCTCAGTAAAGCTACTGTTCAGAAAAACACACTCTGGGTTTGTTGTCTGGTACACAGAGATGACTTTCAGATTTCTGCTGGTAGCAAGAGGGGGAAAATTGCAAGTGCAGTAACTGCTGCTAAGGAAACACCCGCAGTTTCTAATTTTATGCTGTCCTATATTCTGCTGTAACTCTCATAGCTTTTGATAATGTTATACTTGAGGCCAAAACAGAAATGCCTTTTATATTTTATTATAACAGCTAAACTGGGAAATAAATTCACCAATTGCTTTTTTAAAAAGGAAATGAGCTAAAAACAACATAGATGTAAGTGTAGCTTAAATAAACCTTTGCTCAGTAAGATGAATGTGTTCACTGGGGAGGGAAAGTTTGGTAGTAAAAATAGTTTAAAGTGTTACATTATTTTAAAAAGCATTTTGTTTCATTTACTGTAAATGGTCAACATCATTTTAAAGCAGATGGTAAATCTGTTGGATAGTAAAAAGAAATGACATCTTGCTTCCATTTTCCTATTTCTTCCAGTTCATTTCTTTACTGCAAATCATTTTCCATTGTTGGAGGATATTAAATTTAAATCAAACTGAAAGGAAAAAAGCAGGTAGCTATGTTCATAAATTCATGTTTCTTAGCACTGCTGCTTCCTATAGCCATTTTATGAAGAATATTTCAAATTGATCTATTCATTCTGGATGTGAACAAATTGAGAATTTCTTTTCTTGAGCAAACAGCTCAAGAAATCTATTTACAAAATGAAAAAAATATATAATTATGATACATAAACATTTAAATAAATTTTAATACTCTTCTATGAGAAAAGATCTAGAACTGGTATACATTTAAGGAAGAGTATTAAGTTTAATTTGTAAAGATAACTAAGATGTACAGTGCTTAACATGTTCTTAGACTAAAGTGCTATACATGGAGTGTGTATATATGTATGTGGACATACATGCCATTTATGTATATAAATGTCTATGTATGTGTATAATGTTCACAGTTATGTAAATAAACAGGTAAAAATTCCTTACAATAGCCCATCATGATGTGAAAGTGAAGAAAGAGTAAAGTTAAGCAATTTGTCCTGAATATGTCCCTGAATTCAGGGAGTTTGGCACTACAGACCATGTTTTTGATAATTACTTTAGGGACTCCCTGGTGGCTTAGTGGGTAAAGAATCCACTTTCAATGATGCATTAGATCCAGGAGATGCTGGTTTGATTTCTGCATCAGGAAGATCCCTTGGAGGAGGGTACGGCAACCCACTCCAGTATTCTTGTCTGGAGAATCCCATGGACAGAGTAGCCTGAGAGGCTACAGTGCATGGGGTCGCAGAGTCAGACACGATTGAAGTGACTGAGCATGCATGAAGAATATGAATAGGAAGGCAAGAATAAGCTAGACAAGTAGGGGGAAAGACTAGAGGACCTAATAACAGGTGACAAGAGGACAGCAAAGCTATCAGTTCACTTCAGCTGCTCATTCATGTCCGACTCTTTGCGAGCCCATGGGCTGCAGCACACCAGGCTTCCCTGTCCATCACCAACTCCCGGATACTTGCTCAAACTCATGTTCATTGAGTTGGTGATGCCATCCAACCATCTCATCCTCTGTCGTCCCCTTCTCCTCCGGCCTTCAATCTTTCCCAGCATCAGGGTCTTTTCCAATGAGTCATTTTTCACATCAGGTGGCCAAAGTACTGGAATTTCAGCTTCAGCATCAGTCCTTCCAATAAATATTCTGGACTGATCTCCTTTAGGATGGGCTGGCTGGATCTCCTTGCAGTTCAAGGGACTCTCAAGAGTCTTCTCCAACCCCACAGTTCAAAAGCATCAGTTCTTTGGTGCTCAGCTTTCTTCATGGTCCAGCTCTCACATCCATACAAGACTATTGGAAAAACCACAGCTTTGACTAGGACGGACCTTTATTGGCAAAGTAACGTCTCTGCTTTTTAATACCCTGTCTAGGTCAATCATAGCTTTTCAAGGAGCAAGCGTCTTTTAATCTCATGGCTGCAGTCACCATCTGCAGTGATTTTGGAGCCCAAGAAAATAAAGTCTCTTGCTGTTTCCATATTTTCCTCATCTATTTGCCATGAAGTGATGGGACTGGATGGCAAGATCTTCATTTTTTGAATGTGGAGTTTTAAGTCAGCTTTTTCACTCTCCTCTTTCACTTTCATCAAGAGGCTCTTTAGTTCCTCTCCACTTTCTGCCATAAAGGTAGTTTTGTCATCAGCATCCTTGAAGTTATTGATATTTCTCCTGGAAATGTTGATTGCAGCTTGTGCTTCACCCAGCCTGGCATCTCACATGATGTACTCTGCATATAAGTTAAACAAGCAGGGTGACAAAATACAGCGTTGACGTACTCTTTTCCCAATTTGGAACCAATCTGTTGCCCATGTCCGGTTCTAACTATTGCTTCTGGACCTGCAAACAGATTTCTCAGAGGCAGGTAAGGTGGTCTGGTATTCCCATTGCTTGAAGAATTTTCCACAGTTTGTTGTGATCCACACAGTCAAAGGCTTTGATGTAGTCAATAAACCTGAAGCAGATGTTTTTCTGGAATTCTCCTGCTTTTTATATGATCCAATGGATGTTGGCAATTTGCTCTGGTTCCTCTGCCTTTTCTAAATCCAGCTTGAACATCTGGAAGTTCACAATTCACATACTGCTGAAGCCTAGCTTAGAGAATATTGAGCATTACTTTGCTAGTGTGTGAGATGAGTACAATTCTGTGGTAGTTTGAACATTCTTTGGCATTGCCTTTCTTTGGGATTGGGATGGAGACTGACCTTTGCCAGTCCTGTGGCCACAGCTGAGTTTTCCAAATTTGATGGCATATTGAGTGCAGCACTTTAACAGCGTATTTTAGGATTTGAAATAGTTCAGCTGGAATTCCATCACCTCCACTAGCTTTGTTCATAGTGATGCTTCCTAAGGCCCACTTGACTTCACACTCCAGGATGTCTGGCTCTAGGTGAGTGATCACACATTGGTGGTTATATGGGTCATTAAAATGTTTTGTATAGCTCTTCTGTGTATTCTTCCCAACTCTTCCTAATATCTTCTGCTTCTGTTAGGTCCATAGTGTTTCTGTCCTTTGTTGTGCCCATCTTTGCATGAAATGTTCCCTTGGTATTTCTAATTTGCTTGAAGAAATCTCCAGTCTTTCCCATTCTATTGTTTCCCTCTATTTCTTTGCATTGATCACTGAGGAAGGCTTTCTTATCTCTCCTTGCTATTCTTTGGAACTCTGCATTCAGATGGATATATCTCTCCTCTTCTTTGTCTTTCACTTCTCTTCTTTTCTCAGCTATTTATAAGGCCTCCTCAGACAACCATTTTGCCTTTTTGCATTTCTTTTTCTTGGGGATGATTTTGATTACCCCCTCCTGTACAATGTTACAAACCTCCATCCCCAGTTCTTCTGGCACTCTATCAGATTTAATCCTTTGAATCTATTTTTCACTTCCACTGCATAATCGTAAGAGATTTGATTTAGGTCATACCTGCATGGTCTAGTGGTTTTCCCTACTTTCTTCAATTTAAGTCCGAATTTGGCAATAAGGAGTTCATGATCTGAGCCACAGTCAGATTCCGG
Organism: Odocoileus virginianus; assembly: GCF_023699985.2. Classification (NCBI taxonomy): domain Eukaryota; kingdom Metazoa; phylum Chordata; class Mammalia; order Artiodactyla; family Cervidae; genus Odocoileus; species Odocoileus virginianus. The sequence goes on along the minus strand of NC_069690.1, from coordinate 9,998,923 downwards.
TCTTGTTTTTGCTGACTGTATAGAGCTTTTTCATTTTCAGCTGCAAAGAATATAATCAATCTGATTTTGGTATTGACTGTCTGGTGATATCATCTCTTGTGTTGTTGAAAGAGGGTGTTTGCTATGAGCAGTGTGTTCTCTTGGCAAAACTCTGTTAGCCTTTGCCCTGCTTCATTTTGTACTCCAAGACCAAACTTGCCTGTTACTCCAGGTATCTCTTGACTTTCTACTTTTGTATTCCAATTCCCTATAGATGAAAAGGACATCTTTTTTTTGGTGTTCTAGAAGGTTTTGTAGGTCTCTATAGAACCATTCAACTACAGCTTCTTCAGCATTAGTGGTTGGAGCATAGACTTGGATTACTATGATACTGAATCATTTGCCCTGGAAACCAACAGAGATCATTTTATCATTTTTTTAGATGCACCCAAGTACTGCATTTCACTCTTTTCTTTTGTTGACTATGAGGGCTACTCCATTTCTTCCAAAGGATTCTTGCCCACAGTCATAGATACAATGGTCATCCGAAAAAAATTCACCCATTCTGGTCCATTTTAGTTCCTAAAATGTCACTGTTCACTCTTGCCATCTCCTGTTTGACTACTTCCAATTTACCTTGAGTCATGGACCTAACATTCCAGGTTCCTATGCAATATTGTTCTTTACAGCATCAGACTTTACTTCCATCGCCAATCACATCCACAACTGGGCGTTGTTTTTGCTTTGGCTCTGCCTCTTCATGCTTTCTGCAGTTATTTCTCCAGTAGCATATTGGGCACCTGCTGACCTGGGGACTTCATCTTCAGTGTCATTATTTTTGCCTTTTCATACTGTTCATGGGGTTCTCAAGGCAAGCATATTGATAAGACTTTCTGGAATGTGAAGTCAAGTGGGCGTTACGAAGCATCATCATGAACAATGCTAGTGGAGGTGATGGAATTCCAGCTGAGCTATTTCAAATCCTAAAGATGCTGCTGCTAATATGCCAGCAAATTTGGAAAACTCAGCAGTGGCCACAGGACTGGAAAAGAATTCTGAGTTGTTTTTCATTCCCTTTTCCAGTGGACCATGTTTTGTCAGAACTTTGCACCACAGTCCATCTTGGGTGGCCCTAGATGGCCTGGCCCATAGTTTCACTGAGTTAGGCAAGGCTGTGATCCATGTGACCAGTTTGGTTAGTTTCCTGTGATTGTATTTTTCATTCTGTCTGCCCTCTCATGGATAAGAGGCTTGTGGAAGCTTCCTGATGGGAGGGACTGGCTGTGAGGGAATCTGTCTTGCTCTGATGGGCAGGGCCAAGCTCAGTAAATCTGTAATCCAATTTTCTCTTGATGGGTGGGACTGTGTTTCCTCTCTGCAGTTTGGCCTCAGGCCAAACTATGGTAGGGGTAATGGTGGTTAATGGAGACCTCCTTCAAAAACACTTATGTCAGCACACCCTGTGGCTCCCAGGACTGTTGTATTCAGTGTCCCTAACCCCGCGGCAGGCCACTATTGACCCATGCCTCCACCTGAGACTCCCAAACACTCAGGCAAGTCTGGCTCAGTCTCTTGTGGGATCACTGCTCCTTTCTCCTGGGTCCTGTACATACAAAGTTGTTTGTGCCCTCCAAGAGTGTTTCCCCAGTCCTGTGCAAGTTCTGTAATGAAATCCCACTGGCCTCAAAGTCAAATTCCCTGGGAGTTTTCAGTCCCCTTGCCAGATCCCCAAGTTGGAAAATCTGTTGAGCAAAGGTATGTCACCACATAATTAACAGATACCTACTCTGTTCTAGGATGGTGAAATGATGTTGAGCCTTTATTACTAAGGTTGTACCTATGCCTCTGTGGGCTGACTATGTAGGTGTCCCCCTTTTACAAGCATTTTCTGAACCTGTAAGATCATAAAGATGTAGCAACTTGCCTATAAAAAAATACTAGAGAAGGGGGGAAACCAGTAGAATATAGTAATACAGAAGCCTAGGCAACAAAGAATCCAGGTGAGAACAATCGTTAGTGTAGAATGCTGCAAAAAACATCAAATAAGATTTGGTCTGAAAATGGTCCATCCACTCACTTATTAAATAAATATCTATTGGCTATTTAGCATATGCCAAGAACTATATTAGGCACGAGGATACAGTAATACACAAAGCCAAAATAGTCCCTGCTGACAATGCATGTAACAGAAGAGAGACATTAAATGCCTAATTTAAGAAATACATATTTAGAGATTCCAGTGCCAGCCAAGAAGGCATAGTCCAATAAAGCTTGTCCTAACTGCTAATTATAACTAAATACTCTGGATAAAATACAAAAAGCGACTATCTGAACAAAAAAAATAAATGTAAGCAATATTCAGGAAAAGAGTCAAAACTGGAGAAGGGGGCCCATACAGGAGTTTCTCCTTTTGTGTGTGTATGCATATGTGTGTGTGTTTTTTACTTAAGGATGAGTTCCCAAGTGAAGCTGTCACAGTGGCAGCACGGGCAACCAAAACTCCTAGAAAAACCCTGCCTTTGTAGACAGAGGACTAAGGAAACAGGTCCCTGGGGTTCCAAAGAGTTGTGGGAGAGAAATCCCCATTTTTTTCTCTCTGGTTTCCTCTTGCTGTGGCACAGGCAACTTCAATTCCTTGAGAAACCCCATCATTCTAGCTACAGGGCAGGAAGTTGAGGAGTATCCAAGAGAGAAGAGAACGTGAAAAAGGGTTCTATTTCTGTTTATGAACCAGCATATGTCTAGCACTCATTTTGAAGGTACACTCCACAGTAGCACAAGTAGCAAGTCCCTAAACCATATGATGCAAAGCACAAGTCTGAGATTAATCCCTGAGTAGCATAGAGGAAGGACAAAACTGTCCTGACACTGCAACCCATGGTGGAGGGGTGGGGGAAGGAAAGGACAAGATAGACCTTACAGTCTCAATCCAGTGGATGACTGGGTGCTAAAAAAAACAAAAGAAGTCAACATGATTCAGATGACTTTCATAGGACCTGGAGTATCATACACACACAAAAAATTCAAAATGTCCAGGAAGGGAGTTCTTCTGATAGGTACTGACATACCCTACCGGCTTCCCTAGTGGCTCAGATGGTAAAGAATCTAACTGCAGTGCGGGAGACCTAGGTTCAATGTACCCCTCAAATGTCCACAGTGATTCCCACAGAGGTGCCCCATACAGGTATCCCTTTAATAGACCAGGTCTCCATTGCCCTTCATTGGCCATCATTCATAAGTTGGTAAAGACCAAAACATATGGGCTTTTTTCATTGTTCAATTCCCACCACTGCTAGGAAAACAGCATGCAATTCAGCCCATCTTGCTGATTTGTTTTTACTCTCTTTGATCACAGCAGTGGCCTTTGATCAGGGTGGTTATCTGTTTGTATTACAACTGCCATCTATAAACCAAGCAGCTCATTTTTTTTTCCCCTAGCCAATGTTCAAATTTGTTTTAGTTCAGTTCAGTTCAGTTCAGTCGCTCAGTCGTGTCCGGCTCTTTGCGACCCCATGAATCACAGCATGCCAGGCCTCCCTGTCCATCACTAACCCGGAGTTTACCCAAACTCATGCCCATCGAGTCGGTGATGCTATCCAGCTATCTCATCCTCTGTCATCCCCTTCTCCTCCTGCCCCCAATCCCTCCCAGCATCAAGGTCTTTTCCAATGAGTCAACTCTTTGCATGAGGTGGCCAAAGTATTGGAGTTTCAGATTCAGCATCAGTCTGTCCAATGAACACCCAGGACTGATCTCCTTCAGGATGGACTGGTTGGATCTCCTTGCAGTCCAAGGGACTCTCAAGAGTCTTCTCTAACACCACAGTTCAAAAGCATCAATGTTTTGGCGCTCAGCTTTCTTCACAGTCCAACTCTCACATCCATACATGACCACTGGAAAAACCATAGTCTTGACCAGATGGACCTTTGTTGGCAAAGTAATGTCTCTGCTTTTTAACATGCTATCTAGGTTGGTCATAACTTTCCTTCCAAGGAGTAAGCGTCTTTTAATTTCATGGCTGCAGTCACCATCTGCAGTGATTTTGGAGCCCCCCAAAATAAAGCCTGACACTGTTTCCACTGTCTCCCCATCTATTTCCCATGAGGTGATGGGACCAGATGCCATGATCTTAGTTTTCTGAATGTTGAACTTTAAGCCAACTTTTTCACTCTCCTCTTTCACTTACATCAAGAGGCTTTTCAGTTCCTCTTCACTCTCTGCCATAAGGATGGTGTCATCTGCATAACTGAGGTTATTGATATTTCTCCTAGCAATCTTGATTCCAGCTTGTGCTTCTTGCAGCCCAGCGTTTCTCATGAGGTACTCTGCATATAAGTTAAATAAGGGTGACAATATACAGCCTTGACGTACTCCTTTTCCTATTTGGAACCAGTCTGTTGTTCCATGTCCAGTTCTAACTGTTGCTTCCTGAACTGCATGCAGGTTTCTCAAGAGGCAGGTCGGGTGGTCTGGTTTAGTTGGAGTCCATCTCTCAGAATTTTCCACAGTTTATCGTGATCCACACAGTCAAAGGCTTTGGCGTAGTCAATAAAGCAGAAATAGATGTTTTTCTGGAACTCTCTTGCTTTTTCGATGATCCAGCGGATATTGGCAATTTGATCTCTGGTTCCTCTGCCTTTTCTAAAACCAGCTTGAACATCTGGAAGTTCACGGTTCACGTATTGCTGAAGCCTGTCTTGGAAAATTTTGAGCATTACTTTACTAGCATGTGAGATGAGTGCAATTGTGCAGTAGTTTGAGCATTCTTTGGGATTGCCTTTCTTAGGGATTGGAATAAAAACTGACCTTTTCCAGTCCTGTGGCCACTGCTGAGTTTTCCAAATTTGCTGGCATATGGAGTGCAGCACTTTCACAGCATCATCTTCCAGGATTTGAAATAGCTCAACTGGATCTCCATCACATCCACTAGCTTTGTTCGTAGTGATGCTTTCTAAGGCCCACTTGACTCCACATTCCACGATGTCTGACTCCAGGTGAGTGATCACACCATCGTGATTATCTGGGTCATGAAGATCTTTTTTGTACAGTTCTTCTGTGTATTCTTGCCACCTCTTCTTAATATCTTCTGCTTCTGTTAGGTCCATACCATTTCTGTCCTTTATCGAACCCATCTTTGCCTGAAATGTTCCCTTGGTATCTCTAATTTTCTTGAAGAGATCTCTAGTCTTTCCCATTCTGTTGTTTTCCTCTATTTCTTTGCACTGATCACTGAGGAAGGCTTTCTTATCTCTCCTGGCTATTCTTTGGGACTTTGCATTCAAACGGGAATATCTTTCCTTTTCTCGTTTGCTTTTCGATTCTCTTCTTTGTAAGGCCTCCTCAGACAACCATTTTGCCTTTTTGCATTTCTTTTCCATGGGGATGGTCTTGATCCATGTCTCCTTTTAAATGTCACAAAATCTTTATCTCATTTTTTTCAGTTTGAATCTTGATATAAATAAGTCCTGAACATTGTAATTGGTAATACGTCTTTATTAATTTATTTAATTGGAGGTTAATTATTTTACAATATTGTAGTTGTTTTTGCCATACATTGACACGAATCAGCCATGGGTGTACATTTGTTCCCCATCCTGAACGCCCCCTCCCTCCCCATTTTATCCCTCAGGGTCATCCCAGTGCACCAGCCCTGAGAGCCCTGTCTCATACATCGAACCTGGACTGGCGATCTGTTTCACATATGATAATCAGTTGAGAGCTGTTTATAGGGCACTGTTCAAGTCATAACACAATCTGGCAGCTCTTTATAAAGTTTCAAAGTCAGTCCCAGGGGAAAAGAGGTTCCCTGTTCATGAGTACATGATCCTTGCATTCCACAGATAGTATGATGCTATATAAACCATTTCTATGTTATTATGGAACTCTTCTAGGTATTGCCTTCCCTGACAGAGTGCTTTTCTGACGCCAACCAAAAACATCATAGTTAGTTCATGTTTCAAGATTATTTTCTATCCTTCAGTCATATGGGCTGTTTTGATTAATGTCTGATAGCAAGCTAGTAACTGCCCCTAAGATAGCAATTCTCTAAACTAAAGTCCTAGTACTCAATGCTGGGAAGTGCACACGGGCTTTTGTAATAAGCCCAGTCTATACTCCATACACAGCTATTTTTTTTTTATTCCATACACAGCTATTACACAGAGAATTTGTCCATGTCAGTACTTCAGTTCATACTCTATGTAGTTTGAACTCAGGCAATCTAATTGGTTTCCATTTAACCAAATAATATTGCTTCAAAGGCAGATTTACATTTGTTCCAGGTTTACAATACTTAGTAGGCGAAACGTTCCCTAAATACAAGGTTCATCACCATAACATAAGCCAGGTAAGAGACCCAACCACTTCAAAATATTCTTCAAACTTTCACCTTAACCCCACCAATGCTGACATTCCTAGCTGTAGCCTGTTTTATGACTTCATCAACAGATTCTTGTTTTAAAACAGCTAGGGGAGACATTCCTCAGTCAAACATAATATTCTTTCCCATAAAACATTCAGATAAAGGAGAGACAATTTCTTTACACAAAACCTAATTTTAAAATCTTATCAACTCTTCTATAATTTCTCAATCTGATTAAAGTCAAAATTAGCATTTTATAAATGGGTTTCCATACCACAGCGCATGGGGCTCTGTTGTAAGGAAGTCTCAGAAATATCTCTAGACCTGACCACTTTACCCACACAAGTGCATAGAGCTTTAGGGGTCTGGCCAGAAGACCTTGGCCCCTTGGTAAATCTTTACCTTGGTTAACCTATCTAACCATCACCCTAGGCAATTCTGGCTAAGGTTTCTCAGTGTAATTTATGCCTTCTGTTTTTTTACATCCTTTTAAACGAAGATAAATAGAGCAGACTTGTTTGGGGCCTTTTAATGTTGGGGGACTAGCAGTGGGTCCCCTTGGTTCACTGGTTCACCCAACTTTGATAGTGCCCCATCAACCCTCTTATTCAGCATCATCAATTGCCCACCACATTCATCCTATTTCTCAACAACACATAGACTTCCACTCTGCTAAGACAAGTCCTTTGATTCTCCCTCTGTCTCTCCCATTTTCTTGTTAACTGCTCTAATGATCTTGGTTTCAGTAAGACCTGTCCTGGGAAGCTGAGGTGGCTAATCTGATAGGACTTCTCAAACTGTTGTTTTGATTCTGCATCAGTGAAAGTGATATGGGGTGCCTATATGACAGGGGCCCCCTTAATCACAGCACCTACCATAACCTGAGTAATGGGCCTATTCAGTGAATGAATAACCCAGTTAATATAAAGCCAGCCCCACATGGCTTGTATAGAAAGCATACCAGCGGCTTCATCTGTGGTGTTCTACTTGGTGATTATAGGGGGAGCTGGGTGGTTCCCTTTCTCAGAATAAACACACTTTATGGTGGCTTTTGCCCAGTCTATGATGCTGGTTGTTGCTTCCAGAATAATGTGCTGTGTGTCTGGATCATGTACAGCCAGCCATCTGTGAGCCAATAGTGAGCTTCCAGTCCTATATCAGCCCAAACAAACTCTTCTATGCTGTAACACTTAAAGCCAAAGATACTGCTCCTAATTTATCTATTTTCACTATCCATTTTAGTAAAGGTTTTTCAGAAAGCTGATGATACTGATCTACAAAAAGACAGCTCCTTCTCATTAAACCCCTTGGTTTCAGGAGTTTCTGAAACCCCTGTGTTGAATACCTTCTTGGCAATGAGAGATATTACAGGTAATTTCTGTTGCTCTGGCTTAATTTTTCTCTTTGAGGGAAGCTTTGAGACTAGTGACTAAAGTTCAGACCAACCAAAATCAGAGTTAGGTCCAGCAACAAGGCCTGACCCAGAACTTTATTCCATTTTGGCTATTACAGATACCAATAACAAAGGGATTATATAGTTGGTATGCTTCTTATTATTTCACATTTCCTTATAGATCCAATAAGCCAACTTTTCAGGAGTTGGAATCTACCGCCACTGCTAAATTCCATTGGTAATTTTTACCTTTAGTAACTGCGGTGCAGCTGAAGTTTCATACCATGGGTGGCTAGGTAGCCATCCAGGGATCAAAGGTTCCCCATTCCTCATCCTTTCATCCCTTCTTTTCACAAACTACATGTTTCCTATGTTTCTTTGAGACAGGAGCCATTCTTGCAAATCCCATTTCTTTGACAATAACTAAAGGAAAACTATTCCTCTACCCACAGAATACTTCTGAAAGAAAGCATGTGTTTTTTTGTTTTTTTTTTTTCACCAAATCAACTAATTTTTCAACTCTCTGGATAGCAAGTGGATGCCCTATAATTTAATTCAATTCTACTCTGGGTAGGGTCAGACTCCACAGACTTAAGGGCTCAGTCCCACAAGACCGTCCTTAATTTAGATGGCACTCAAAAGTAATGGGTCCCTAGGGTACGCACATTTTTATAACTTGGCTAAAAAGTCAGGGCTTTCATAACCACTCCCTCAGGCTTAATAATTTGCTAGAATGGCTCATAAAACTCATGAAAATATTTACTTATGGTGACTGTTTTTTTTATAAAAGATATTGTAAAGGATCAAGAGTTACACAGTGTGAAGTCTACCAAGGTTCCATGTGTAGAAGCATCTGCCCCCATAAAGCTGGAATATACCTATGCCCTAGCATGCAAGTGTCACCAATTAGAAGCTCTGTAAACCCCACAGTTTAGGGATTTTTATGGAAGCTTCATTTTGTAGGCAGGATCAATCATTACCTCAGTCTCCATCCCCTCTCCCTTCTCCTGAAAATGGAGGGCAGGCCTGAAAATTCCAAGCTTTATGTCATGGCTTTGTATTTCTGGTGACCAGCTCCCATCCTGAAGCTCTCCAGAAGCCCACCAAAAGTCAACTCATTAGAACAAAAGCAGCTCCTGTCACTCAGAACATTCCAGGGGGTTTAGGATCTCTATGTAAGATGCTCCTATCATCTCCACTGCTTAGGAAATTACAAGGGTTTTAAAAGCTTTGTGTTAGAAAGCAGGGGCAGAGACCAAATATATATTTTTTATTCACACAGCTACTATAAATTCCTAATTATTCTTGGAGACTTCAATACTTCTCTTAGCAGTGGTTAGAACAGAAAATCAGCAAAAATTGAGATGACCTGAACAACACTATCAACCAACTTTGACCTAATAAGGCATTTACAGAACAGTCTACCCAAGAATAGCAAAATACTAATTCTTTTCAAGTGCACCTGGAGTATTCATCCAGACATATGATATGCTAGGTCATAATACAAATTTCAAAGAATTGAAATCATGAAGGGCATGCTCTCTGACTATATCAGAATTAAATTAGAAACCAATAATAGATATCTGGAAAAGTCAAAAGTATTTGGAAATTAAACAACACACTTCTAAAGAAACCATGGGGATCAAAGAAGTCATAAGGGAAATTAGAAAATATTTTGAAGTGAGTTAAAATAAAAATACAACAAATCAAAATTCATGCGATTCAGCCAAACTAGTGCTTAGAGGGAAATGTATAAAATCATACGCTTAAATTGGAAAAAAATAAAGATCTCAAATAAATGATCTAACCTTTCACCTTTATAGTCCAGATAAAAGAGAGCAAATTAAATCTGAAACAAACAGAAGAAAGAAAATAATGAAGAGCAGAAATCAATAACATTAAAACAGGAAAACAACAGAGAAAAGTAAATAAAACCAAAATAAATGAATTTCTTGAATTTATCAATAAAATCTATAAGCTTCTACCTATACTGCGACCCCCCCCCAAAAAAAAAAACAAAGAAGACACATTACAGAACTCAGGAATGAAAGCTAATATAATCACAGACACTACAAATATTTAAAAGATAATAAGGGAATATTACAAACAATTTTATACCAGTTCATTCATAGGTACAAACTAGCAAACTAGAAGAAATATATAACATGGACAATTCTCTATCTATTGAAGAAATTAAATCTGTAGTTTAAAAATCATTCCATAAAGAAAATTTTAGGCTGGCGGACTTCACTGGCAAATTCTACCAAATCATTGATGAAGAAATAATACTAATTCCATACAATCTTTCTGAGAATACAACAGGAGACATCTCCAAATCAGGCCAGCATGACTTCATTACCAAAGCCAGATAGACATCAGAAAAGCAGTATCTCCTATAAATATACATGCAAAAATACACCACAAAATATTAGCAAATGGAATGCAATATGTAAAAAAAAAAAATAATAATAATAATAATACACTTCAACCTAGTGGGGTTTATCCTGAAAATGAAGGGTCTGGCTCAACATTTAAAAATTAGGTGAGGGAATTTCCTCGTTGTCCAGTGGTTAGAACTTGACCTTTTCATTGCCATGGCCAGGTTTAAGCCCCGATCAGAGAACTAAGATCCTGCAAGCCACACGACAGAGTCAAAATGAAAAAAATTAGTTGACATAATCTACCATATTAACAGACTAAAGAAGAAAAACCAGATGATTTCTCAATAAAGGTGGGAAAGCATTGGACAAAATTCAGTATCTATTCAGGATAAAAATTCTTATTAAACTAGGAAAATAAGGGAACTCATTGAACCTGAAAAATGGCATTAATATGTACAAAAGAAAAACTAAAGCTAACACAATAGCAAAAGACTGAATGTCTTCCCCCTAAAATCAAGAAACTCTAACCCTTCCTCAGTTCAGTTCAGTCACTCAGTCATGTCCAACCACTATGACCCCATGGACTGCAGCACGCCAGGCCTCCCTGTCCATTGCCAACTCCTGGAGTTTACTCAAACTCATGTCCATTGAGTCGGTGATGCCATCCAACCATCTCATCCTCTGTCGTCCCCTTCTCCTCCTGGCTTCAGTCTTTCCCAGCATCAGGGTCTTTTCCAATGAGTCAGTTCTTCACATCAGGTGGCCAAAGTACTGGAGTTTCAGCTTCAGCATCAGTCCTCCCAATGAATACTCAGGGTTAATGAATATTCATGAACCCTTCCTATTCAACATGTGATGAAAGTTACAGCAAAAACGATAAAGAAAGACAGACTGAAAAGGAAGAGGTTGTCTCTATTTGTAGACAACACTGTCTAAAATACCAAGGAAAAGAGCTTCAAAGACTAATAAATGAGAATGTTATTCACAGCTACAGCTTTTATTCCAAATTTTCTATCTCCAGATCTTTATATTCAACTGCCAACTGAATATCTTCACCTTAGGAGTCCCATGGATTCCTAAGGTTGAGTACTTCAAAGTTGAAGGTATTGTTATCCCTCCAAACTTTTAGAAAAAAAATGCATATCCTATTCTTTTTAGTAATATGATCTATGACTCATTCTAATATTTATGCTGCTGTTGCTAAGTCATGTCAGTCGTGTCCAACTCTGTGTGACCCCATAGACGGCAGTCCACCAGGCTCCCGTACCTGGGATTCTCCAGGCAAGAATATTGGAATGGGCTGCCATTTCCTTCTCCAGTGCATGAAAGTGAAAAGTGAAAGTGAAGTCGCTCAGTCATGTCCGACTCTTCACAACCCCATGGACTGTAGCCTACCAGGCTCCTCCGTCCATGGGATTTTCCAGGCAAGAGTACTGGAGTGGGGTGCCATTGCCTTCTCTGTTAATATTTATACTTATTCTTCTACTTATAGCATTCCAATTGATTTATCCATCCACCCAAGCTACGAAAAGGGGATGCATCTTACACTTCTTTCCCACTTCACATCTACTTGGTCACTTAGGGTATCAGTTAACTTTTATTATGAAACAAACTGCTCTGAATCTGGAGGCTTAAAACAAAATATTTATTATTTCCTGTGATTCTGTGGGTTGACTGGTTGATTTTTCTGGTCTGAATCATCTTAGTTGGGGTTAGAAGGTCTAGGATGCTCTCATACGTGTGTCTGGGGCCACAACTGAGGAGGCCAAGATGGTTGAGACACCTGTGGACTCTCTTCAAGTGGTCCTTCATCTTCTAGGAGGCTAGCCCTAATTTGATTACATGGTGGTAAAAAGGGAACCCTCTTACACTGTTGGTGGGAATGCAAATTAGTACAGCCGCTATGGAAAACAATGTGGAGATTCCTTAAAAAGCTGGAAATAGAACTGCCATATGACCCAGCAATCCCACTTCTGGGCATACACACCAAGGAAACCAGATCTGAAAGAGACACGTGCACCCCAATGTTCATCGCAGCACTGTTTATAATAGCCAGGACATGGAAGCAACCTAGATGCCCATCAGCAGACGAATGGATGAGGAAGCTGTGGTACATATACATCATGGAATATTACTCAGCCATTAAAAAGAATTCATTTGAATCAGTTCTAATGAGATGGATGAAACTGGAGCCCATTATACAGAGTGAAGTAAGCCAGAAAGATAAAGATCATTACAGTATACTAACACATATATATGGAATTTAGAAAGATGGTAATGATAACCCTATATGCAAAACAGAAAAAGAGACTCAGATGTATAGAACAGACTTGTGGACTCTGTGGGAGAAGGCGAGGGTGGGATGTTTCAAGAGAACAGCATCGAAACATGTATATTATCTAGGGTGAAACAGATCACCAGCCCAGGTTGGGTGCATGAGACAAGTGCTCGGGCCTGGTGCACTGGGAAGACCCAGAGGGATCCGGTGGAGAGGGAGGTGGGAGGGGGGACCGGGATGGGGAATACATGTAAATCCATGGCTAATTCATTTCAATGTATGACAAAAACCACTGCAATGTTGTAAAGTAATTAGCCTCCAACTAATAAAAATAAATGGAAAAAAAAAATGATTACATGGTGGTAGAAGAGTTGCCAGCAATCAGAGGGCAAGTAGCCAGAATAAGTCGCATGAGTTAGCCTGCAAAAAGCCTACCCAAGGATATGGGTGCTGGTAGGTATGGAAAACTAGCTCGAGAAGAGAAGTGTAACTATCTACCACCCTTAATCCGATTGATTCTATCCCCTCTCTCTCCATACTCATTCTTCCTCTAGAATCCCACTTCACTGAGAAGTTCAAGACCTTCTCATGTCCTACTCTACTACTTGTAACAGCCTCCCAATTGAGCTTGCATTGTTGTAAGTTATTAGCGTGGGAATTTTCTGGAAACATACAAATCTGGCCACATAACTCTGCTGCTTGAAACTTAATAGCTTCTCTTTGGCCATGTGAATAAACTATAAAATAAATTCCTAAATGAGACCCACAGAATCTTTCATTTTCTAGCCCCTGTTTACTCTTACTCTTCCCTCATATGTACCCTACTCTTTCAGAAACAAAAAACTAAGTCCCTCAATTCTTGTGAAATTACAATACCATGACTTTACACATATTGCTTTCATCTGAAATGTCCTACTACTACTTATATCCTGGTAAACTTCAACTTAATCTTCAATCTGCAACTTTTTTGTCTTTGGCCACACAACGCGGCATATGGGATCTTAGTTCCCTGACCAGGGGATGAACCCATGGCCCCTGCAATGGAAGCACAGAGTGTTAACCACTGGACTGCCAGGAAAGTTCAATGTTCATCTTAAATATCACAGATTTAATAAGGCATTTCTTGCCTGGCAAAGTTAAATGTTCCCACTTCTTGCATCCACTGTACCTCACACAACCTTCAATTATAGTGTTTATTCCAATACATTATAATTACTTGCTTGAAGACCTGTCTAACCACATATTTCACTTTGGGATGGGGATTATGTCTCTTTTAATGTCTAGGTCTCCAACAATCTACTATAATTCTTGACAGTTAGTACTCAACAAATGTTTTGGAGTATTTATCAATTAAAACGTCCATTTCCAACATTCTAGATGACAGTGGAAAGAAAATTTATCAGATAAGTCTGTCACTGTCAAATCTTGTCATTAACTCAATACTCTTTTTCAATGTTACTTTTTAGTCAAGTTGAGTGGAATGCAGTTTCAAGTATACCAAAACTTTCAATATGAACTAGCATACCTTCAATAAATTATAAATATGTTAAAATGAGAATTTAAACATTATATTAAGGTATATAAATGTACTATATTTGCAAATGTACTAAAATTATCAGTGTACTAAAGCATATTGATGCCTCATTGTGTGTAGCTGGATTATGTGAGACTATTTTTTCTGTTTCCTAAATTCTCATAAATGTTAAAATTTAAAATAAAAATATCCATGGTGTAGTAGGAATGATATAGTATACTACATAAACAAGTTTCCTTAAAAATTCATTGAAGCCAGAGCTTGGCTTCAGCCTTTGCTACAGACCTAATTCTTGTGTCTCCCACAAAACTCCTATGTTGAAACCTTATCCACAATGTGACAGTATAAAGAGGTGGCAGTAGATAATTAAAGCATTAACAAAGGGCTCTCATGAAGGTGATTAGTGCTCTTATAAAACAGTTTCCAAAGCTCCACCACCTTCCCACCATGTAAGGACACAGCCAGAGACAAAACTATCTATAATCCAGGAAGCAGGAGCTCACCAGACACCAAATCTGCCGACACCTTGATCTTGAACTTCCCAGCCTCTTGAACTGTGAGAAATAAATTCGCTGTTTATAAGCCATCCAGGCTATATTCTTACTGCAGCTCAGACTAAGACTTTCTGAAAAAGAAACCTAATTTGTCATGAAGACTTTGTGAAGTTCATGGAGCCTTATATCAAAAAACAAACAGAAAACGAAAACCAAAACAAACAAACAAAATATCTAGCAATACCTTAATTGACAACCAGAAGCAGATTTAATACCTCTTGTGGGGAGTAGGGGGAATGCCTTTTTAACCAAAAGAAATGATCTGGTAATAAAAATAATCTGTTTTTAAGTATATCTTCAAAGTGGTTAATTCAGGTTAAATAGTGAATTCAGCTGTACTCTTGATACAGGAGAAATAAGGTGCACACAATTTCATGATTAAGGAGCCTCAAAACTCACACACCATCAAACTAACTTGGGCAAAGCTGTTGTGTAAGGTGTGTGTGTTAGTGGGTCAGTCGTGTCAGACTCTCTGCCGCCCCATGGACTGTCCCACCAGGTTCCTCTGTCCATGGGATTTCCCAGGCAAGAATTCTGGAGTGGGTGGCCATTCCCTTTTCCAGGGAATCTTCCCCACCCAGGAATCCAACCTGGGTCTCTTCAACTGCAGGCAGATTCTTTATCCTCTGAGCCATGCTGTGAATGGTTTTAAATGGTTTTAAATCAGAGACCCCATTTAAATCGAGACCAAACAAACAAAAAAAAAAAGTATCACTTTTTCCACCAGATTTTCAATTCATGACATGTGTGTGTATGTATGAAATTTACCCTCTAGTGAGGAAAGACTGAACAGCTCACCAGTGGCATGGAATATTTAATTTCAAGACCTATAGAAAGACCACCAAGATTTACTTGACGTCAACTTCTAGAAATTAAAGGTAAAAAACTTAAGGTTCAAAGCAGAAAGGCTATTGGTAGTTGTCGCGAATGGGGCAGATTCATGGAATACAGCTAAATATCATTTAAAATATATTCTGGCTCGGGAACAAGAGGCAAGGTTTTTTTGTTTCTTTCGTTTAAAGTTTTCCTTAATAAATCTTTTACTTTAAAACAGCCGTAGGTTAACAAATACCGCGAAAATACTACAGCATTCTCTACACCCCACAGGGTTTTTAAACTCTTAACTTCTATTGATACTTACACCACCCCTTCTCTCCCAAACCATCCCCCACTCCTGATCTCCTCAGGTTTCGCCAGGGCCTCGTTCTCACAGAGCAACTTTAGGAATGTAACAAAAACCCAGTTCAGTTACAACTTAACCGACCGGCCACAAGTGGGTCAGCTGAGGTGGCCGACACCAGAATGCTCCCGCCCCGTCCCGCCCTCTCAGAGCCGCGCAGACCCTCGCCGACGTGGCTCTTCCACCTCACGCTTCGCCGGACGCGAGCCAAGCGCGACCAAAGGGCACAGCAGCCTCCAGGGGCCAGGCGAGCCGGGCGGGACCAGGCCCGCCCCCCAACTGCAGGCTCCTCCCTCGAGGGCAGGTTCTGGAGGCTCCAAACAGACGCACGTACGCTTATTGTTTAACGCCGACGCCCGCGGTCGGTCCTCCTCCGCACGCCTCTCTTCACAGCCCACACCCACCGGTGGCCTCCGCCCCGCCCCGCCGTCGCAGCCCGGCCCTCGGCGCGTCGCGCGGGGGCGGGGCGCGCGCACGTGAGGACGTCCGGGAGCGCGCGCGCCGCCGCCGAGCTGGGCCAGAGTTACCTGCGACGGGGTCTGAAGGTGATGGCTCCCACCGAAGGCCTCGAGACGGCGTTTCCCGCTGTTCCTGCCGTCGCTGCTTGGGCCTTGGTCCGCTCATCGTCATGAGAGGTCAGGCCTGGGGGAAGCGGGCGAAGGAGGCGAGGGGCCGCGGCGAAATGGGCTCTGGGGAGAATAACAGAGGCACTCGAAGCTCGAACGTGGGTGGGAAAATCTGTCCTGGAGATTCCTGAAGAGCCGTTTGCATTTTACTTTTCTTCCCTTTCTCTCCCCTTTCTTGCTTCATGCTTGAAGGGAAGTGGGAGGGTTCTCGGTTTTTATTTATGGAAAAAGACGCTGAAACTGACCCATCCGCTGTGTGTGTCTCCAGAGATTGGAGGAAATAAATGGCAGTCGTGTTGTTGGAGCATCGGTGAAAGCCTTTGGTGAAGAGCACTAAAAACCAAACCGCCCAACAGTCACTGAAAAAAAAAAAAATTCAGATCTAAAAATGAAATAGAATGACACGGAACTTGCCCTGAGGTTAACCCCAGCTTCCTCCTACGGAAACGGCAGGAAGGCTCTGCTTTTCGTCAACTGGATTCTGACGGCCACCCACACTCGTCATTTAGGGATCTTTGGATGCCGATGTTTTCTTTCCGGACTTCCCACCCCTCCAGAGTCTCATTTATAATGTGCAGACTACGTAACTATCCTTATTCAGAATAGTTTAGCAATTACACGGTGACTCCCAAAGTCTCTATTTTAAAGATATTTTTGAGGGGGGCAGGGAAGGGTAATATTTCTTGGTGTTAATTATTATTGGAAACTTTTCTTATTAGCTTCGGGAAAGCTGTTTCAGCATAAAAGGAAATTTGTAAGTCACCGAATTGAAATGTTTATTATTAGTATTAGTTACGCATGATGTTGCTTAATACGGAGTTAAGATTTGACGTTTTCTTCCTAGCCCATGTAGGCATTAAAAAAACATATTGACTCTTCTAGTTGAGCGGAGTAAATGTACTGAGTGTTCTAGTATGAATGAGTACTATTAACATCTGCTGGGCACCCATACTTTGAGTATTTTGCCACTTCCTTCTGTCAGAGAACTGGAGGCACAACTTTTTCTGTAGCAGATGTTCCCCGAAAGGTAGTTTGCTCAGGACAGCAGAGCCTTCGCGTCAGTGGGGAGGAAGGAGGAGTCTCGGACAGCAGAGCCTTCGCGTCAGTGGGGAGGAAGGAGGAGTCTAGAGACGAGTGCTAGATAACCTGAAAATAACTCATCTGCTCTGATTACCAGCCTCTCCTTTAGCTAATAAACAGTTCCTAGTGAGCCACATATTGCCTGTACTTAACTGTTCACTTAGAATATTTTCTGCTCTTTGATTTTTTAGGAGACAGTGCCCTGAAGCAAAGAAACCACAGAACAAGTATTCAAGGGCCATGCAAGCCAACTGTAGTCAACTGCACAGCCCTGCAGGAGCTGCAGGCGGTGAGAATGCCTCAGCCTCCCAATGTGTCCAAACAAGACTGACAGGAGAAGCTTCCTGTCTTTATTCTGGAGATGTTCATATCCAGATAAGCTCCCTACCTAAAGAATGTGCTGAAAATCCAGGCTCCAGAAATACAAGGTCAGGTGTCCACAGCTGTACGCATGGATGTGTACATAGTCGCTTACGGAGCCACTCCCACAATGAAGCCAGGCAGTCTGATGATAGCGACACGGAGTATGGAGATCATGGTAGCAGCTCCTTCTCAGAATTCCGGTATCTCTTCAAGTGGTTGCAGAAGAGTCTTCCATATATTTTGATTCTGGGTGTCAAACTTGTTATGCAGCATATAACAGGTAGGGTATGATAAAGCATTGAGTTGTTTCATTGCTATATTCAGCTAATTTTCTTTTTTTAACTAATTTTCTATTGGTAATCTACTTCATGTATTTCAGTTTCTTATTTTCTGTTAGCTTTTAAAATTGTATATGCTTCCTTTAAAATCATGTCATTGTGTTAGCTCTTTTTTTAAAAATTTCAATTAACTGGACCTTATTTTCTAACAGGAATTTCTCTTGGAATTGGGCTGCTTACAACTTTTATATATGCAAACAAAAGCATTGTAAATCAGGTTTTTCTAAGAGTAAGTATAACCAGCAACTAAAAAATCATTAAATGTTTCTCCCTGTAGAATTATATGCTCATTTTTGAGAGGAAATAGGAATTAAGATAGTTTGATAAATTTAAATAGGTGTAATGTGACATCCATAATATATTAAATGTTATCTAAATGACCTGGAATAAATGATTTGTCCTAATACTGAATTGTTTCACCGTATTTTCTTTGTATGTTGGGTTCCTGATAAATAAAAACTAGACAGAAGGATTAAAACCTAAACAGATCACAGTATGGTCTGATTTGTCAAGTGCTTTCATGTTTTAAGTTAATTTGACTATACTGAGTAATATGATCATTATTTAAAACTTCAGCCATTGTACTCTAAGATTTAAAATACTTAAAAGTGTACACTGAACAAATGGGTATTGAATTATTTAGGTTTCTCTTATTTAAAGAAAACTAAACCCAAGAAGTTTTTTCTTAATTGTCAGAGTCCTATTCTTGTAAATTATTGGGAAAACAGAATTAGTTTATAAAATTTCACCTTCAAGCAACTTTAAAGGGTTATATCTGTGTAAAGAATCATATATTTTGACCTGAATGTTTGTAGTTACAACCTATCAAACCATAAAAATTTAATTTTTAATTAAAAATTTAGGGTTTAAAACTAGTAAAACTTTTAATTAAACTAGTAATTAAAACTTAATTTTAAAACAGATTAAAAACAAATTATTCTTACTGAATTGTATGAGAATTTTTAAAATTATAAACCCTGATAACTTAATGCATTTTCTACACGCCTGTTTTGTTAGGAAGGCAAATATAGGGAGCTGCAGAAGTAAAGTTTTCATTTAGGTGGGTTATTTATGTCAGTTTGTAGAAGATTTGGCTTTGAAACATAGGTAATGTTGTTACACAACGAGGAAACTTGTATTTTAAAAATCTGTTTAAATTTGTGTTGTTTTGTTCATTAAAGCTATATAAAATAGAATGATATTTACAATTTAACAAATACTCTATATTTTTATTAAGATAAATTAATCTATTAAAACATTTCAAGTTAATAAATTAGTCATTAAAGTAAAATAGTTAAATGCTATTTAAAATTCTGGCATAATTCAAAGTAATGAATTATAAAATTATTTATTTTTCAGGAAAGGTGCTCAAAGATTCAGTGTGCTTGGTTACTGGTATTCTTAGCAGGATCTTCTGTTCTTTTATATTACACCTTTCATTCTCAGTCACTTTATTACAGGTAATTAGAGGCCCAAGTGCACAATCACATTTTTTTTATATAATCATTATATTCCATAGCACTTTACATATATTTTACTTGCACATACTTACTTTTGGAATTCAATTTTTATGTATTTGTCTAGTTCCAGGATAGTGAGCTTAAAGTGATTTATTCATGTTTTATACCCAATGTCTTGCCTCATAGCAGGTGCTCAATAAATTATTTTTGATACTAAAATTTTTACTTATGTAATCAATAGTTACTAAATATCATTAGATTGCTGTTGGTGAGCTTTTTATTTTTGACAAATAAAAACTGTATATATTTAAAATATACAACATGTTTTGATATATGTATACATTGTGAAATGATTACCACAATCAAGTTAATATATCCATTACCTCCCTTAGTTACCTTCTTGTGTGTATATGTGATGAGAACACTTGATATTTGTTTCTAGAAGAAGACTTGCTAAAGAACAGTAGTTGATAAGTTTCCATGTTAAATGGAAGTGTTCTGAATTTTCAGCTTTAATCAGATAACTAGAAATCTGGGTTTCAGTGGTGTTGGAGAGATGTGGACAAATCTGGTATATAGTTTGTAGGTGTAGCTGATACCACTCGGATTGGGTTGGTGGGTGAGGGAAAGAATCAAGGGTGATGCCTGGGTTTTTTAGTCTAAGCAACTGGCTGGATGGTGGTGCCATTTACTGGGCTAGGAAAGACTGGGGAAGGAAGTGGTTTTGAAGGAAAATCAGTAATTTTGTTTTGAACATGTTAAGTTTGAGAGTCCATGTAGAACTGTTAAAATGATCATAGTTATTTGTCATAAGCTCAGAGCAGAGGTTAGAGCTGCTGTAAATTTTGGTGTTATCGGCACATGGTGGATATTTTTAAAATGTGGAACTTGACAAGACGAACCAGGGAAGAAAGCACAGACCGAGGGCCTGGGACTGGACAGTGTCCACCGTTAGCCAGAGGAGCAGCAGCAAAGCAGACTTCAGAAGCGACCATTAAGAACAAGCAGACCACACGAGGGCGTCCAGAAGAGAGCGGCGCTAGAAGTCTAGGTAGAGGATGCTTTGAGGAGGAAAGGGGGGCGTGATCTTCAGATTTAGCAAGACGGAGGGAGTTGATGATCTTGACAGAAGCAGTTCACTGGAAAGGAGGGATGAGAATCCTGACTCGAGTTGGTTAAGGAGAGAATGACAAATATCTATTATCTGTGAATTTTTTAGATTACAGGTTAGAGGATGTCAATCATGACAAGTTAGGAAGACTCTTCGTTTTCTTTAAGGAAGAAAGATGTGAAATTCAAGCATTTAAAAAGTCTCTTTAAAATAACCAAAATAATCTGTTTACGTAAACTCTAGCATCTTGTCAAACTCAGATTTTTTACACATTATTTGGTAGCAAATTTAGAACCCCTGTCAGCACTTTTATATTTTTATGTTGCTTTTAGTTAAGTTTTGACGTTTTTATCTTTTTATGTTGCTTTTAGTAAGTTTTGTGTTTTTCTTCTCTTGGTAGCTTAATTTTTTTAAATCCTACTTTGGACTATTCAAGCTTCTGGGAAGTACTTTGGGTTGTTGGAATTACAGACTTCATTCTGAAATTCTTCTTCATGGGCTTAAAATGCCTTATTTTATTGGTGCCTTCTTTCATCATGCCTTTTAAATCCAAGGTAAGAATCTAATTATGTTTTATGGGAAAGATGTTAGCAAACAGTATCAGTGCTTCAGTTCAGTTCAGTCGCTCAGTCATGTCAGACTCTGCGACCCCATGAACCACAGCACGCCAGGCCTCCCTGTCCATCACCAACTCCTGGAGTCTACCCAAACCCAAGTGCATTGAGTCGGTGATGCCATCCAACCATCTCATCCATTTAGTCTTAATGATTCTTTTTCTAATTTTCCAGTTTGCTCAATAATGTAATTATTATATTATCTCACACCTTTTGAAACAAAACATCTATTCCAATAAAATCAATTATACTTGCTTTGGAATAATCTAAAAATCAGTCCCCACATCATATATAGGAAAATATTTACATTTATACTTCTGTTTTCCTCCAGGGCATTATTAATTGATAATTGATAACTGACTATATGCAGTTATTTGGTGTTTTTTCATATTCAGTTAAAACTTTAAATTTTTGTAGTCAGGAAGATATTTTATTGTATGTAAAACATTTTCACTGTCACTCTCTAGAAATTTTTTGAAAACAAACCAGTGACTGTAACATCGAAGAACCAAGTTGAGGTTGTCAGTCATAACCATTATCATTATGAATACTAATTTTATAGTTGTGTTATTGTGCCATATACTCATGATGTTCTCAGTGCAGTGTGGAGTATTTGTGCTGTGTATATAAGTAGCTTTGTTGGCTCTGTTTTTCCTTCCTTTTTAGGGTTATTGGTATATGCTTTTAGAAGAATTATGTCAGTATTACCGAACTTTTGTTCCCATACCAGTTTGGTTTCGTTACCTTACGAGCTGTGGGGAGTTTGATAATGTAACTAGATGGAGTCTTGGGATATTGCTGGCTTTACTCTACCTCATACTAAAAGTAGGTAACACAATAAATTTTGTCATTTATAATGACTCATGTAATAATGTTGACAGATTTTACCTATAACTGATTTTGTCTCTGTTTTATAGTTTATCTTCATATCACTAGTTTGAAATAAATGGCAGATTCTATACTTAGAAATGCAGAAAAGGAAATAGATATCTTTACCTTAATCCAGTGGTTCTCAGATTTTATTGGGGGGGTGGACCTCCATGTAGCATGGAGTATCTGAGGGAGAGAATGAGTAGAAGAGAACATACCCACCCCCATCAGTAGCATCTATCAGGTACCTCATTCTCAAACTAGTGGAGTATCTTGTCCTGTCCCCTCAACTTAGTCACTTTATGAAACTTTAAATATGTTAAGGACGTGTGAACCAGGTAAAATTGCCTTGCCTTTGATTTAGTTAAGTATGTATTTGTCTTGACCCAGTTGTAACTCTAGGCATTCAGATGTACTTCATTTTGGTTACGAGTTGGCTGAAATTGATAAGTTGAGTAAAATATCCCATAATTGGACTTTAAATATATTTAGAATGAAATGATTAGTTGTGATATGCAATGAGCATTGTTAATAGCAGTGTTTGATGTTAGCATTGATCTCTAAGTTTAACAGGATGGCTCTCTGAATTAATGAATTAGGACTTATTTTCCCTTTCAGCTTCTGGACTTTTTTGGACACCTGAGAACTTTCAGACGGGTTTTGCGAATATTTGTTACACGACCAGTAAGTATTTTTTATCATAGGAAACTTTTTACCTTTCTTCATTATAAAATTGTTTTAGTCCGGCAGTTTTACAAATGCAGACTTATATTACATGATTGTTTGAAATACGTCTAGTACTTTGGCACTTGGGGTTATGATGATAAAGAGGTTTTATTTCTGTGACCCGTTTCTTGTGCATTGACACCACCTGATGGTTGATGAAGTAATTATGTATTTGAGTGTGCCTCTTGCCCTTTCAAATTGTCTGACATTTTTAACCCGTTTATAAACATTCCCTCACAAATCATATGAACTTTTGTTCCTCTTTTAATCCACAATTAGTGGTTTTGTGTGTTTTCATTAACTCCTGTTCAGCTTCTGTTAAAGTGCTTATAATTTATTGTGTATAAGAAAGCTTACTATCAAAAATCATGTCCCTTGGAATTTTCTTACTGGAAAAATTTCCCCAATACTGAATTCTGTATGCACAAATAAGTTCTTGACAGTATCAGTAAACTTAACAAAAAATAGAATTTTAAACAGAGATTCCACTGTCAGTTATAACTTTATTATACATCAATGATTCTACTGATGTAACAAACTGCAGAGAAAGGGTGTCTGTCATAGCTCAAGTGATAATGGTTCATTTGCTATTTATTAGCCTCAGAGGTTCTCAGTATGTAAGTGTGATCACCAGATTTCAGAGTTTGATTCTCAGTTATAGAGTCCATTAGGTATTTCAGCAATTAAGTGGTCAGGACTGAGGAGACTCTGACTTACAAGAATGCCAATCTAATAATGTATGTTTGAAAAAACAACAGGATTTTACCAGTGAAGTGGACTAAACTAACTGGCCAGGGCACCCTTTCCCTAAGATAGTAACATAGTAACAAGTTTCACTGCATCCTATTCAGACTTCTTTCTCTAAAAAGATAAAATAAAATCCAGACTTTAGCTTTTGAATTTAGCTATTGAGTACATAATTAATTATGTTTGTATTAGGCTTCTGCCATAGCAATTAATCTAATAGAGCTTGAGCTGAAATGCCTTTGGTATTCTTTCTCCGTGAAGCATTAAGAGACTATCAGTCACCAACACTGTTTTATTCTTGAGATTCTTATGTTCCTTAATGTTGCCCTTGAAATGGCAATCATCATCAGGAAATTTTCACCTGAAGGGAGTCTGCATTGTGCCAGACGAGAGTGCTGTTTTAAAAGCTTGTCAGCATACACATGTGCGGTGTACTCTGCTAAATGACATTTACTGAAGGGAAATTGGCATCAAGATCATCCATCAGTATCTTATTTCTAGAATCTTTAACATCACTGATCTCAAAAAATCTTAATTTTCAGTTTATATCCTTTGAGTTTTGATTTTGTTAACCTTCGAAAGTAAGTTTAGATCATAGCCTCAGGTTGCTAAGTCATGTCATGCTTTTGGTCTCATGACTATGACTGAAACTTGGGTGTTCTTTTCTTCAGCTACCTTTTCCACATCATTTCTACAGAAAGATGATCTCATTTATAATAGTCTGTCATACCCAGTCAATGACTAAATTCTACTGAATTTGTAAGGAAGTTATAAGATCTTAACAAGATCAGAAACTTTTTTTAGGACTTTCGAAAAGGAAATTCAAAGATTTGTGTTGTTTTGACAGTAGAGTGCTACCCAAGTGACGTTTTGCAATTAGTTCTTTTGTAAAATTTTATCATTCTTTACTAGTACTAAATGCTGGTTTTTGTGGTAATTAAAATTTTTAGATTTAGTGGCAGGACACTGTTTAGTGGTCCCCATATCTTCTTCATGTTGAACTCACATCGAAAGCTTTCAAAAATTAGATTTCTGGGTTACCTTCTAGAATTTCTGGACCTATTCAGTCAGTCTCCAATGTGGAGCACAGAAATCTAAATCAGTCTCTACATAAGTTACATTCAGCCAACCAGGCTCAGAATTGACTTTAAGCCAGTGTCATAGGTAGTAAGTGGGCTCAATTTGGCAATACTGGGTTACATAGTACATGAATATAGATTGCATAATGCTTAGGTATATGCCACATTGCTTAGTCTCTTAAACCATTTGAATTTGAAGCACTATCATTATTTGGGAATCCCATGAATCTAACAATCTTCCAAGATTCTATTATGTATAATGTAATGAGTTCACCTTGATGCAGACATGATTCTGCATACATAGATCAGCTTTGAAATGTTTATATCCTTTGGGAAAGTTTTCAAATGCCTAGTTCCTTGGAGATTTGAGAAATACAGTATCACCTATTATGTATTTAAGGAACAGAACCTTTTTATCTTTATATAGAGTTACGGAGTCCCTGCCAGCAAGAGACAGTGTTCAGACGTGGATGATATTTGTTCAATATGTCAAGCTGAATTTCAAAAGCCAATTCTTCTCATCTGTCAGGTAACTCTATTTTTAAGCAACCTTAATACAGCAGTTCTCTGGACTTGCAAAAGTCACATTTATGTTAATTTTCAGGAAAAAATATGTATATTGTTTAGCAGAAAGTAGTATTCAGGGCACATACTATGAATTTCTTATTTGTGATTGGGGGTTTGGTAGGTTAGCTAAGTTTTGTCCCTTATGTTCTAATGATTTTTATGTAGAAGGGTGTATGAAGGGATCGCAGACAGGATACCAAAGTGACTGGAAAACAGATAATTTTTAATAATGGAATACTAGTCTTTAAGAATACCAGCATGTTATTGGCTTGTATAAGGCCATTTCCTGTTATTTTATTCCTATAACTCTCAAAAGACTGTATTAAGCTGTTAGTCATGTTGTCGTTTGGTCGCAAACCTGTGTCTGCGTCTTTTGCAACCCGGTGGACTGCAGCCAGCCAGGCTCCTCTGCATGTGGGGTCTCCCAGGCAAGACAGGTGTGGGCTGCTGTCTCCTTCCCCAGAGGATCTTCCCAACCAGGGACTGAGCCCTCATCTCCTTTTAGTCATTATCCTTGATCTTAAAGTCATCACCTAAATATAACTTGTATTTTATTAAAGGTGGTTAAATGAATAGGACGAGTCAGAATACCTGTCTCTGCCACTAACACTGCTCTTTGTCTTCTTGAATGTTCTTTGTTGTCTCGCTTGTAAAATGAACTGTTTTTCTGCAATGTGATGCATGTAAAGGTAAAATGTTACCAACTATAAAACCTGGTTCTTAATTCCCTTACAGCATATATTTTGTGAAGAGTGCATCACCTTGTGGTTTAACAGAGAGAAGACCTGTCCGCTGTGCAGAACTGTGATCTCAGACCATATAAACAAGTGGAAAGATGGCGCCACTTCATCACACCTTCAGATATACTAGGTTTTCAACTTAATACTAAGGCCACAAAACACTAATTTTATTTGGTTACAGTGACTACTGGTAAAGACATTAGAATGGATTTTCAGGGCTGGAAGTTAAGGAAAATATTCCCAAATGGTTTTAGAGTATTATAGTTAGGTGTGTAGTCCAGTTTATCAAAATATGAAATGAAAGATCCTATATTATGTAAGTAATGTTCAGCCTAATGCATATGCAGCATTTATTCTGTCCTCATTTGACCTATGATGACAGTGTTACATTGTAAATGTGTTTTCTTGTTAATGTTACCAAAATGACAACTAGTGGTTTTAGAGGAATTCAGGTATTCTTTCCAGACACTGTTTTCAGAATAAAGAGTATTTTTCATAATATTTTAAGATACACATTACCTGAAAGTAGAATTTTCTTTAGCATTGACTTTTATAATTCTCATTCTAAAAATCCTAAATTTTTTCCTAAAACTTATATTTTTAAATGAAAGCTATAAATGCTATATTTTACCTGCACAATCAGAATTTTCTAAGGAAGACTAATTTACGGAGGATGAAATATTTTAGTATTGTGTTATTCTCTTCCCCACGTATGATTAGCAGTCATTGAGAATAAATGACAAATTCCTTTTCTTTTTGGACATAATACAATCTTGCCCTCAGCTTTAATGTTCATGATTTTGCTTTTTGTATAGTGCCATGGACTTTCTAGAATTAACTATTAAAATAATTCACATGAATTACATACAGCTGGTTTCAGTGATGATTTGAATAGTGTGACAAATAAGACCAACTCAAACTGTTAGAAAAGAATTCCCCAGGTCTTCCCTGATGGTCCGTGGTTAAGACTCTGCGCTTCCAATCCAGGTGGTGTGGGTTCAAACCCTGGTTGGGGAACTAAGGTCCTGCATGCCACCTGGCCCAAAAAATTTTGTTAAAAAAGAACTTCCCTTATACTAGCTTCTCTAGAAGTTTTGAAACCTCATGCTTGAATCATTACTTGGGAAATTAAAGCTTGTACACAGGCCAATGAAACTTTGGAGAGTGGTTTGTTTGCCTACAGGTATTTGTGCAGGGTGGTGCAAAGGGAAAGAGAGGCGGTTCCTGTCTCCCCTTGAAACCTCATGAGGGAATCAAGATCTGTAACAAGTCTGAAGGACTGGTTATTATCTACATCTTGATGTGAGGCCTCTAGTTATTTTCTCATTTACCATCTATCAGTTTGCATACAAGAAAAAAAGACAGTGGTGAGGAGGAGAATTTAGGGGGTAGAGGCAGAAATTTTTCAGAAATTTACAACGCTGGTAAGACAAAGACTACACCAACATGGATTAATAAGGACAGTGACCAACCAGATACAGGTTAAGTCATTTTCATGCCTCATGGCTACCCAAACTGACAAAAGGACATTAGAAAACCTAACTTTTTCCCCTGCTAGGTTATAAGTACAACTATTTCTGTTCATTCAGGATGATATACTTTAACTATGTTACCTACTTTGAGAACCACTGCAAATATTAAAAAAAAACAAGCTTACTTGGCTTTAAATCACCTTCCTAATTTTGTGATGAAGCCAGTAGTTGTTATTTGGGTATACAGCAAGGGATGAGTTAAGAAAGACAGTTTGAGATTAGAATTTGGGTGTAAAAAATATGCTGACTTCTTGGTAAAAACCTAAGAGTTACTTCAGCCCTAACACAATACCTACTTACCCTATGGCCATATGGACAGCTCTGTTTCTGAATATGATTGAATAACAAAAGACTGTGGTGGAGAGTGGAAAGCACTTCACGTATGAACTGAGAAGGAGGGAAATGTAGCAGGAGCGCTGTGCTGTTCACTGATAGCACTGATGAACTGGAGGCATTTCTGCACTTTTATTCCTTCATCTCAAAAACGGGAATTAGAACCCATTGATTCTGTGAGTTCAGACCATACCCTCTAAAAGACTTTTATCAACATCAAGAGTCACTACTGTTTTATAAAAAAAAGTCCATTTGAGAACTTCTATAGAGAAACTATATTGGCAAATGTGATTGAATTACCTCATAAATAAGAGATGGTTTACACAAAACACCCATCTTACAGCAGATATATTGAGATATTAGTTAAAAACAGGTTTGTCCACTAAGTTATCTTGTGCATACACATCAAATAATGAAGTTGGCAAACGTGGCTGAAAAAACTGTTGAATGTTATAGCACAAGAAAGTCTTTCAGTGTTTTTATGTGAATCTGGCTTTCACATAATTTTTCACATGAACTTTTTTTTAAGCAACCAATCACATTCTACTATTTTGACAGAACTTGAAATCATAGATGTTTAACACCTAATAAAATCAGTACTAAAACTTGTTACAAATTTGTTCCTTCAGTTTCTCCACAAAAGCAATTTTTACAACTGTTATTCTTTACATATATATAGTTTATTAAATATGAGAACCTGAACACATCTAGCATATGAATGGGAAGAATTATTGAAACCACTTGTATATCTGATAGTTATTTCTTCCTATCTTAGGGTAATAATAATAAAAAAATCACTTCTATTTTATGTTCATTCAAATTTTCATTTAATTTCTATTTACATTCATTCAATCTGAAATCAAATACTTTAATACAGTAAACACAAGATGAAAAGCAGAAAAGGTGTTACCCTCAAAGCACTCCTAATAAGGCAGCTGAAGAATTTATTTACTCTGGTAGATGCAAAGCCAACTTGGGGTAGGGAAAAAAAAAGTTTTAAAAGAGCAGCACAGATGAGCCCCTCTTTCAAATGTCACTTCAGAGAACCCACTGAGAGAATGCTTGTGCTGTAGTGTAAACTAAGAATCACACGCGAAGAACTGTGTGTCAGTCAGCCACAGACCACAGGTCATGGTGGGACAGATACGCTATGATTATTCTGTCCAGCTCGCTAGCGTCTACTCCTATGGAAAGAAGGTAGATGTTTGGACATTGATGTTTATATTTCAGAAACTAACCATTTTCAGAGCCTCAAAATCCATTCTTCATAAATTCAACATTTCTCATGAGAATAATCTTAGATCTAGCCCTTATAAGCTAGGAACCACATGACTGAATAACCAAAATAGTTAGGTCCTATTTTAAATATAAAATCCAAGGCTTGGATGCAGTTTATTTATAATCGTGTATTTCTTAAAGAATGTTGAATTTATGGAGTACCATACATGCATTCTTCCCCCCCCCCATTACCTTCTATCTCAAAAAATAGTATGGAAAAATTCTTGAAGGATTCAAATTAGTTAAGACCATAAAGGAGAAAAAGAAATAACAATTTTCCTAAAAATCTGGTTCAATAATTAATACTTTACATTGTTAATCACAGCTGGTTTATAAATCCCAGTTTATTCTATAATGCTACAAACCTTATAAAATCAAAATTAGTAAACTTCAGTTCTCAGTGATTATATTTTAATTAAAAAACAGCATGTATAAAATAAAAAAATATCCTGTAAATAGCTGATTTTAAAGAAAATAAGTGATGAAAGAAAAACACTTAAATCTCTTTATACACTTACCTGGAATAATAAAGAACCCTTTCAGAAACTCAAAAGACTAGTATTATTGACATATATTTTAAACTATGCTTGGGTTTTTTACAAATAAATATAAGGTAAGCCATATTGCATAGGTGTGTGCTTTCTGTCTGTGACACTAAAGTGGCACTTGACAAGTTTTCACAGTCATAGTAGGGATATCCATTTATGAAATTTCTCAATAAACCTGCCACAGTATAGAAAATTAATTTAAAGTTTGAAAAGCTGTTATTTGTATGGATGGTAGGTATGAAATTAATGCTTTTTATGCAGGAAGTTACAGTGCTTGCCACTACTGCTGGCAGTACTAATTATGAAAATGGTTTAACTGTGGGGTGGTTACAGCCAGGCAATCACAATGCAAATGTTACTAGCAAATAGGACTGAGGAGGAATATTGTGGTGTAAAACTTTAACTGGAATTTGGTCAGGCAGTCAACACAATATTAACAGTAAACATATTTGAAACAAGTGTCAGAGTAGGACAAGTCATTTACAGTCTGAAATGAAGCCTGTATCTATCACCATAGCTTTTTGGGTTCTGTCTTTTTTAGACATCGTA